>NC_088928.1:4425000-4432500 GCF_038396675.1 Hydra vulgaris | reverse complement strand
GATTTTGCACGAGTATATTCTGTGTTTGCAGATAATAAGCCTGTTACTGTTTGCAAACCATACTTCTTGGCGATACTTGACATTAGCAGCGGTCGACTAAATCGTGTGTTAGTCAACCAACGGGAGAATGGTGGTGTGTCAGGCAAAGATGGACGAGGAAAATATGATCACAAGACACAACGCATTCATGAGGAACACATCACTCGCATTAAAGATCATATTCGCATGTTTCCCACATACGAAAGTCACTATACTAGAAGTCACAGTGCATCTCGCCGCTTTCTACCTGCTCATTTGACGGTATCCACTATGTACGATATGTATAGAGAAAAATGCATACAGGATTCAGTCGAACCCCAAAAAGAGTGCAATTGGGCATTCTTATTTGCCTAACGATGCAGATTTTGGAATAATTGAGAGAGCAAAACCAAAATCTACAGAGATCTTCATGCCAGAACAGTGGTACAAATTGATTGAGAACTGCTCTATGAAGAAGCGCTTCAGTGTTGCAAGATTAAGCACTGATAATTTCAAGAGTGTGGAGCCCTTATTGAAATTAATTACAAATCGGAAAGTGTATGAGAGTGATCAGAAGGTCATCTGGCTGGATATGCAATGGCTGCAACTTAGAAAGAACGAGCCATACAAACTGTTCTTTAAATACTCTTTAGATGATGACGCATCATTCAGTTTCATTTCGCTAGCGAAACGCGGACGTCAAACGAATCTTAGTGAAGTGAGTTTGGCTCCACTGTACTGTGGAGCAACAAAAAGCAAAGAAAAATACTCAGATCTAATGAAACTGGAACACAGCGGTCACAACAAGGATGTACTAGAAGATGAACTGCTCGATGACAGCGGCGATGATGATCAGTAAATTCGTGTGGTTTTAATTGTACTGTTTGTAATAATGAGGACTATTTTTGCCGACAATTAGTAAATAGTAATTGTGTTTTTTTACAACATAGTATGAATTTGTACTACTTGTCTTAATTTGAATTGCTATTGTAAACGAATAATATGAAATTTGTTCATGAGTTTACACCTAAATGATTTAGCGATTTGTTGATTATGTTTAGAGAAAAAATGGACCAAGTCCATAACTATTATTATATTATTAATAATTATTCAAAAATTTATTTGTGCATTTCACATATCTTGTTGTCTAAAAAAAAAGATTTAAAATGATACTAGACATCAATAATATTACATATGGCTGATTTATAATATATGCAAACACTAAGAACGCTTATTTCTAACAATATAGAAATATGAACTTGGTCCACTTTTACTCTTATGGGCTCAACTTGAGGGGGGGGGGGAGAATGGTTTAAGACCTTCCCTTTGTGTAATAAATTTTGAATTTTTAAAAATCTTGCTCATATGTTTATAGCAAAAAAAAATTACAGTAAAGCAAAAATGATTTCTTTTAAACTAAAATGTTAACTGTAAAAATACTATTAAATATTATTTAAGTACTAATAAAATACTATTAAATAACTGTTAAAATACTGGAATACTTAATTCCTAAAATAAAATTCAAAAGCTTTCTAATTTTATAGATATATTATACACAATTGTTCCATATACTGCCTACAAACTCAACATATGCTAAAGACATTTGTACATAATGCTATACAAATGGCAGAACTAAGAAGATCTTAGACCATTAAAAACTATAGATACGGCTTTAGCTATAAAGTGCTTATCAAAAAGTTAAGTAAAAAAAATTTTGCGCAGTGATGCCAATTTGTGGCAAAAATAAATTTTATACATAAAGTTTACTTTTGCATTTATCTTATTTTATATATTCTCATTTATCTTTATTTTACATTTTTTGATTAATTTTTATTATGGTGCATACAATTGAAAAAAAAGATATAAAACTCGCAAGAAAAGATATAAAACTCGCAAGAAAAGATATAAAACTCGCAAGAAAAGATATAAAACTCGCAAGAAAAGATATAAAACTTGCACGAAAAGATATAAAACTCGCAAGAAAAGATATAAAACTCATGAATAATAGTTTTTATTTATTACAATAGTAATAAATAAATAGTTTTAAAGAAACAACATATGTCATTACTATATTTTTCTTTATTAGAATATATCCCATTAAAATATATTCTATAAATTTTTATTAAAGAAATTTTCCTAAATAATTTAAATAAAATCTTACTTTAAGTTTGTTTTTACTAGTTTTTTGCCGCAAAATGATGTCACATACACAAACAAATTTTGGCTTCAACCATTTACAAAAAAGCTGCACCTGTCATTTTTAATAGTCTAAAAGATTTTAAATAAATACGTTGTTTAGGTGAAATGAACATTATAGTTTAATAATATGATCTGTTATGATTGTTGGCAGTTTTATTTCATTATAAGTTCTTTCTTGGTCAGAATTCTTAAATTATCAAGAGAGGGGCAAATCTAAAGTTGAAGTTTCAAAGTTTCTACTTGGATGAGACAATACATTTTATGTTTTTTCAACCTTGTCAAATTTTTAAAATAAGATAATATATATACAAAATTTAAAACAAAATAGCTTGAGCAAAAAAGACTTGTAATTATTAGAAAAGTTTTCTTATATCACAAACAATCCTGTATAAAACATTATAAGTGGATTTTTTACATTTGCATATAACATATGTGTTAATATATAAGCATTACTTTATACCTATGCAACAAAGCTGCGCTTATTTAGAGAACCCACTTGAAAAGTGTTGATTAATTGCAATCTGTATAAGAGTTTATAAAATGGTTTGCTTTTCAATTACATGCATAAATTTAAAAGATCAGTGGTTTAATGTGCTGTAGTTGTTGTTGTTTTTAAAGAGTTCAAATCCACCTCTTAACACAATATATTTTCCATTTTTTTATCTGGCCATTTATAGCAAAAAATGATAAAAAAATAAACATAGCAAAAAAGATTTGTTATTGTTAAAATAAACAAAGTTTTTTCTAGCTATAGGCATTTTTTTTTTCTTTTTTTTTTTTTTGCCTCCTCAGCAGCACCTTTCTGTCTTATTAAATTTTTTCTTTATTAAGTTTCAGACCATAATTTTTTTTTTAGACCATCCGCAGCTTATTAGGACTATTTACCTGAGAACATTAATAAAATAAGTGTCAAAATCATGACACATACTCAACAAATCTCTCATGGTATTTTGATGTTTTTAAAATTGTTAGCTTTTGTTAAAATCCTTTTATTTGTTATAGTGTACAATATCTTTACATATGTTATGTATATAATATCAATAAAACTTCAATAGTATTTTATTTTGGATTTTGGACAATTTTTTCGGGAAATGAAAGTTGATAAATTCCATAATCTTATTTATTTAAATCACTAAAAAGCAAATAAAATTTTTCATTGGAAATCTGTATCTTACCTGTTTAATTTCTATCAAACATTTAACCAAAACATGGCAAAGATGACAAACTAAAACAAAATAAATTGCTATCATTATAATTATTAAACAATTATATGAAACAATACTGATCCTAACCTATATATAAATCAAAATAACACTATGAAGAGCTCTCAAAAATCCTATATATATATATATATATATATATATATATATATATATATATATATATATATATATATATATATATATATATATATATATATATATATATATATATATATATATATATATATATATATATATAGGGTGAGGCATAAAGGACGGACATTTTTAAAACAATCATAAAATCGTTAAATATTAATTATAAATGTATTCACATACTCAGGTACATATACAAATAGCATTTGAAAATTTCAGATGTGGAAAACAACATCTGCCATGTGGTGTCCATTATCAGTGATGCATTTCCGAAGGCATTCTTGGAAGTTGGCATCCACACATTCCAACATAGCTCTGTCGATTTGGGCAACCTCCACTCGAATAGCTTCCTTTAGTTCTTGTATTGATGGAAATGAGCGTCATCACTCATGAATAAAATAAGGTTGTCGTTTTGCTCAATAATTGCTTCCATCTCATGTGCCAAATTCAGTCGCGCTGCGTAATCCCCGCGCTCCAACTGTTGCACAACGGCCAATTTATAAGGGTGAAAATGCAGTTTACATATCTTATATTTATAGCACTAGTATTAGTGCAAAATATGCCTTACCGAACGATTAGTGAGGGCAAGTTCGGAGGAATGTTTCCGAGCAGATCGACTTGGACTACGCAGCATGGCTTGCCTGATAAATAAGTAAATGCTTTAAAAGCCGAATTTAAATTTTATTTTATTTTAAAAACAAAACTAATACTAGTGCTATAAATATAAGATATGTAAATTACTAGTGCTATAAATATAAAATACTAGTGCTATAAATATAAGATATGTAAATTTCAAAAATATACTGATATATTTTAAAAACAAGTTCTGCTAATAACATCTTAAAACCAAAAATACCATAATTTTTTTTTGGATTTAGTAAGAAGTAGTAAAAATGCATTAGGTTTCATGGTAAATATATATATATATATATATATATATATATATATATATATATATATATATATATATGGGTACGTGCCAATCATGAAGCCCCTGGTGGTCTTTAGTTCACTAGTGTACCTCGTGTACGGAGTGCTTCAACCCAACATAAGATAGTGTTACGAGCGGGAACAGCTTGATTTCTGTGAATATTGAAATGACAACAAAATTCACATTGAACGGCTGTGATAGACTCGTTATTATTGACAAAACTGCCGTACGCAAAAACGCGATGTTCTATCGTCCAAGGCTCCATAGCTTCAATTGAAACGAAAATAAAACAAATGCTTAGACCTCACAAACATAACCCCGCCTACCTCACATCTCTCACTCAACCTAGTGGTGAGTTATAGCCACATCAAAAACGTCCGTCCTTTATGCCTCACCCTGTGTATACATATATGTGTGTATATATATATACATACATATATATATGTATACATATGTATATATATATATATATATATATTCATATATATATATATGTATGTATGTATGTATATATGTATTCTAGACCAGTTCAAAAAAAATATTTTTTAAAAATTAAGTGGCAAGATGTTTAAATGTTGGTAATTGTAAATAAAAAAAAAGTAAATCATTAAAGTTTCAAAGCATTATTCCAATATTTAGTAACAGCTCAATTAAGTTTACTTTTCAATGGGGTCATAAAATTAAAAAAAAAAAGTTCCTTAAAAGTAAGTCAACCTGGTACTCAAAAGAAGCAAAATAATATATAAATTTCAAAAATAATAGTTGTTTTATAAAAAATAAATTAAAATTTTTTTATTTTTATTAAAAACTTGTAAAAACGTACTTTTTTTATTTCTAGTTAAAAAACCATAGTTTTTGTGCATATAAATCTAAAATAATAATTGTAGTATGAAACTATCATTTTTTTTGAAATTTTTATATAATTTCGATACTTTTAAGACCCAACATGACATACTTTTGAAAAAACTTCTTTTTTCAAAATAATAGGGACCTGCTAAAAAGTATTTAAGTTTGCAATTTTGAACTAATTTTCCTGACCACAAACCACATCAAATTAAAGGGTAGCCCAAATAAAGTTCAAAAATTATTTTTTTTATATACAATTTTGAAATGGTCTAATAATATATATATTATATATATATATATATATATATATATATATATATATATATATATATATATATATAATATATATATAATACATATATATATATATATATATATATAATATATATATAATATATATATATATAATACATATATATAATATATATATATATAATATATATATATATAATGTATATATAATATATATATAAATATATATATAATATATATATAAATATATATATAATATATATATATATATAATATATATATATATAATATATATATAATATATATATATATAATATATATATATATAAATATATATAATATATATTAATATATATATTATATATTATATATATATATATATATATATATATATATATATATATATATATATATATATATATATATATATATATATATATATATATATATATATATATATATGTATGATATATTATATATATATATATATATATATATATATATATATATATATATATATATATATATATATATATATATATATATATATATATATATATATATATATATATATATATATATATATATCTTATCAAAAGTTGATGGCATATTAACTACGTAACTATTTAACAAAATATAAAAAGTAAAAATGTTATGTGTGCACTACCAAGATAATTTGCAATCCAGTTGTAACCTGCTGTTTTAACAGTTTTTTTAGCTGTATGTTGCTGTTTTGACTACTAATAATGCTTTTTTGACTACTAATAATGCATTAGACATAATTGTGCCAGTTATGTCCAATGGCATATCATTTTTCATTAAATGGTTGACATGTGTACGTAAATAATAAGTATCCACAGAAGAACCAATTCCATTTATTGTATTCCAAGTTAAAATAATATTTTAAATGCAACAGATATCAAAATTTTCTGTCCTTTCTTAAAAAGGCTTAGTTTTATTAGTTGCAGTTAGTTTTACTTAAATCCTATTTATCTTACTTACATTTATTTCCACCTTTTTTGTTTATGACACTCAATCCATCATTTTATCTTGTTGACAAATTAAAAAAAAATTATTTTTTAAAAATGCTTCAGGATCATTTTTACCAACAAAAAACCTCTTTCAAATTTTTTTCCAATGCCAATATAAACTTATATCACAGTCACAAGTCTTATAAAAAATACATTGCACTTCATAGAGCGGCTTTGCTTACAAAAATGATTTGTTTGTCTGAATATCAATCCCAGAATTCTAATTAGTAAAATTTTGTGATATCAACCAAACGGTACGCTATTAATGTGCTTTTGTAGTTAATAAAGATGTCAATACAAAAATAATCTTTCAACTTTGAGTTATAAATGTTATGTTTGGGTTTTCCCTTTGCTGTTAAATTTTATGTAGAAGAATTTCATTATATTTTTTATAAAACGAACCAAACTTTTATAATTGAATCAAAATAACACGATGAATAAGTAAATGCTTTAAAAGCCGAATTTAAATTTTATTTAATTTTAAAAACTAAACTAATACTAGTGCTATAAATATAAGATATGTAAATTTCAAAAATATACTGATATATTTTAAAAACAAGTTCTGCTAATAACATCTTAAAATCAAAAATACCATAATTTTTTTTTGGATTTAGTAAGAAGTAGTAAAAATGCATTAGGTTTCATGGTAAATGAAATCGAAATATTTTATTGAAAATAAAAAACAAACAAACAGAAAAGCGGTAACCTTTGTTTAACTACAATTTTTATTTTGTCAAAGGCCAGTTAAACTGAACTGTTTTAGGTAGCGGGAACATTTTTGTTATAAAAGGGAAAGCCCAATACAATTGTATGGTTGTGTAAACTGTTTAAAAAACTGCAGCAAGTACATATAAATCTCATTTTAAGA
>NC_088928.1:4045000-4070000 GCF_038396675.1 Hydra vulgaris | reverse complement strand
TAAATATAAATATGCCAATAGTAAGAATGATATGTGGTCACATGCCCACAGACTATCAATCCCAATCTGCAGTTTACCCACAGATACAGAATTTGGTGCAAAACTAAATGCAGAATTTTCAGATATAGTTTGGCAACAAATTATTAAACCAGATTTATCACCTTTCAAAACAATCGCCTCTCCACCAGATTTGCCTATTTTCACCTTCTCTAGCATCAGTGAACAACTTAAACACATCAAATTGACACCAGCCAGCCAAGAAAGCATATCTGGCAAACTACTCTATGCAGCATGCCTTAAACTTGTTAAAGCTATTGTTATAATTTTTAACTATTGTATCAACAAATGCATTGTACCATCTGAATGGCTTTATACAAACATGATACCTATTCCAAAAGTCAATGATCCTTCTCTATCATCTGACTACCGACCGATCTCTATAACATCTGCAACATGCAAAATAGTTGAACGCATTCTTGCAAAACATATTATATAGTATATTCAAGATAAATTATTATTAAATAGCCAATTTGGTTTTCTTCCTGGTACTACGATACGCTATTGACTCCAATACCTCATTAACTGCTATATTCTTTGGTTTTTCAAAAGCATTCAATTTCTTTGACCTCATTATCCTTATGCACAAACTTGAAATCAACCTCCCATCATAGTTATCATCCTGGATTGCAAAGCGGCTTTCAAACCATAAACAACATGTTATATTCAACAGCAAGCCTTGCTGTTGAATATAACATGTTGTTTACAGTTTGCTGTTGAATATAACATGTTGTTTACGGTTTGAAAGCTACTTTGCAATCCAGGATGATAACTATAATGGGAGGTTGATTTCAAGTTTGTGCAACATGTTATATTCAACAGCAAGCCTTGCTGTTGAATATAACAAGTTGTTTTCGGTTTGCATTTAAATATTTGAATATAACATATTGATTAAAGTATAGCAGTTAATGAGGTTTTGGAAAGGAAATTGGAATGGAAAGATATTTTATCAGGAGTGATATAAGAAAGTGTCTTCGGCCTGATCCTTTTTTTAATCTATATTCTAGACATAAATGACTACCTCTAAAGGGCATAACACACAATAAATATGCAGATGATATCCTAGCTTATGTAACTGGTAATAACTCTTCCCTTCCACAAGAAATGGCAGATAGTCTACGACGATGATGCAATGATAATAAAATGTTTTTCAACATAGCCAAATGCAAAGTTATAAGTAAAGTTAGTTATAAGTTAAGTTTGGCAGAGGTGAAAAGCTAGTCATAACATTAAAAAGTGAAATTCTTGTTATTTATAGGTATTTGTATTAGTTGTAAACTAATACAAATACTTTGGCATCAACCTCAACTCAAATTTTGACAAGCATTGGTCTAGTTTACATAAGAAAATTGCTCCTAATGAGTATCTTTTTAAGCAGTTCCGAAAATTTGGTGGATGGTCTCAACCCATGCTTTTATCTGCCTACTGCGCTTATTGCTTTAGCCACTTTACTTACAATGCAGTTATCCTCACCTCAACGACATATAAAACTAAATTTAGAATGTAAGTCTTTCAAAACTGTCTTCTAAAAGCAGCTGGTATTGATCCACATGATGCAAGCTACTATGGTATCCTTCCTATTAAAGAGCATCTTGATTTCATATGTCTTAGCACACTTAAACGAATTTTAAACAAACTTAACCATTCGATCACACTTAGTCTACATAAAAACAATCATTCACATTCCACTTTTAAATTTAATACCAGATCTGCAAAATCAACAATGCATTTAAACACATATCTACAAAAATTTATCCGCCACCTTCGTAATGATGCAAATAAACCTGGAGCTAACTCTACCCTTTACAAGTTACCTAAAATCATTCAATAGAATATTCCATAGTATTGTACAATCAATATTTATTTCAAGAAAAGTTTATACTTAAATAAACTTTTCCCCATTAATATATTTATTTTTCAAAAATAAACTATTCATGTTTCAAAGCATATGGTAAAATATATAAAGAAATCTAAAAAGTTTCAGATTTCATTAATTTAAAACTTTAAACTTTTTTGCATTTATGCATAAATTTATGCAAAAATTAAAAATTTTTAAAGTATGATTTACCCTAATATATATGTATATTCTTACATGGTAGTCGAAAAGTTTCTACCATAAACAGTAGTTTTGAAGAGTATGCTAATAAACCAGACCAGAAGAAGTTTAAAAACTTTTTTTTTTAATGATAGACTGCTTGCCCAAGCCAAACCCTTAGTCGATGTAGCAGCACTTCCTTGTAGCAGCAGGCTATAAGATAGTTGAGGTAGCAACACTCGCGGATGTTTTAAAATTATGTTTTAAAAAAACAAAAGCACTATTAATTATAAAAACATTCTAGTTGTTAATATTGCGGTTTTTTAACAAAACAATAAAACTTAATGTACCTCCGCATTATTTTAATTGTTTTAACTTTTGGACAACATTAAAATGAAGCTTAATTGTTGAAATCACTTAAATGTTGTTGAAAGAGACTTGTATATATATATATATACACACACATTGTGCATACTTGTGGTGGCACAACGGTACCAGACGAATGAATTTTGTGAAGGATTACTAAATATATTCCTATAGGATGACTAAATTCCTTTGATGCAATAAAGTTTTAATTAATAATTGAAACAATAAATTTCTATTATTAATTAAAACATAAGAAAATTATTTAAAAGTTTAAACATATTTTAAAAAAAATTTTTTTTTTAATTTTTTTACAAAATTTATTTAAAGGATTTAATATTGCAGAAAGTTCTTTTGACATAATACATTTATGAATATAAATTATGTTTACAAATATCTTATTGATAACTGATAAAATCTATCTATAAATTGCATCCCTGATATACACACATATATTTATATATATATATATATATATATATATATATATATATATATATATATATATATATATATATATATATATATATATATAAATATAAATACAATTATTTAAATTGAAAGTTATATATAGATACAATTATTTAAATTGAAAGTTAAAAAATTAAAATGAAAAAACAATAAAAAAAAAAAAGAATAAGGAAAAGGCCTTATAAAAGGTCAAAACCTAAATAAACTAAACCTAACTAAAACCTTTATAAATGGCCTTAAAAAATCTTAGCAGTTTTTAATTTACCAATGGGATATTTGATTTCAATGATAAATCAATATTGAATGATAATATATGAAGACAAAAAGTAGAGGAATCCGTAAGAGTATAATTATTTATCAATATCATTGTGATAATGATTGGCAGTAAATGATTATTTTGTTTGGGTTGAAATTCACTAGCCAATGCAAGCTCCAAGCTGTCACAGAAGAGAGATTAGATTCGTGTTTGGCTGCTTGTAGTAAGCATTCAAAATGTGATGACTTTTTTTTGTCATTTTTGATAACTTTTTAGTCATTTTTGATGACTTAATTGTAATATGTAATATGTAAATGACAATACATTATTTGTAATTGCAAATTCACAATATAAGCTTAAAGGTCATTATAAAAGATCTTCTTGGACATGCATTTTAATAAGTTAATAATATCAAATTTAGCATTTGTATGCACCAGCAATACACTAATACAATAATAGAATTGAAAGATCCTTGTGTTATTTGTCAATACACTATGAACAGAAAGTCTGTTATTAAATTGAATCCGTGCAAGCATTTATTTCACAAAATTTGTTTACATACACTTCTGGAACAGAATTAATGTAAACAAATTTTTTTCATTCATACCTTCTCTTTAAACTATTCAAAATAGATAAGAAAAAAACTTAAAAAAAAACAACAAATATAATAAACGTTCAATGCAATGTGCTCTTTTCATTCAAATAAGAAAAGTAAAACCACAATAATATGTGCACAACAGTACCTAGATGTCAATGTCAGTAAAAAACGTAATATTACGGTCACCACATTGTGGTAAAATTTAGTTAAACTAAATTTAGTTAAAAAGACAAAAAAACAACAACTTTTGATTCATTTAAGCTTGTATTATTTGACAATTTTTTTTTGCTTTGTCAATATAAAGAAAACAATTAAAAAGCTTTGCTTAAAAACGCAATAGTGGTACTGCAAGCTTGAAAATTTGAAATCTTTAACTTTCATTTTTTAAATAATTTATCATATAAAAATAATAATTAATGTAGTTATTGAAGAAGTAGTATTATTGGAAACCACATTTGAAGAAGTATTATCGAAAATTTTTTACACTCAATGCAAAGAAACATTGAAATAATAATGATGCAGATAAAATTTAAATATTTAAAAGTGTTAGTGATGTTGCGGTAGAGAGCTTGTTTCATAAGTAAAGTATTTTGATTTTTGATCTTTATTTCGAATAGCACTATGCATAACTTGCTTAATCATAAATGTTTGTGGTTTTGAGTAGGATTGAAAGTTTGAAACAAAAAAAAACCAAAACAAAAAAGCTTTCTTAAGTATAATAGCCCCTCTATCCCTTTTTTTATTATTAAAGGTTCATCCACAAATTACGTCACGCATCTATTGACTATTTTAGACCCCCTCCTCCCCCTTGTCACAACAACGTAACACTTTAGTAACAAGTTGTGTATGAGTCGTCACGAAACCACTACCCCTCTTCCCCCCTAAAGCATGATGTAATTTATGGACAAACCCTTAATTAAAAAAAAAACCTAAACAAACAATTGTTTTAAATTTTTATGATTTTAATACAATATTTGTTTTATTTACCTAGTAATACTTATTACTTCATAATTTTCAACTATTTTCTTGATTTTACTTTGAAGTACATGTTTATTTCTTAATGAATTTTAAAAGCAACACTGTATCTAAAACAACTATGCATATAAAACTAATTCAAAAAAAATAATTTTTTTAATCAAAACTAAATTTTGTTTGGTAAAAAACTAATTGAATTTTATTTTTATTTTTAAGCTAACTGACATAATGCTTTATAAGAAATTTACATACCGAACTTGTTAACAGCTCATTTATATTTTCAAAGTATGACAACAGAGTGGCACCAGCATAAGAAGGTATTCGCAGATTTTCAACTCCACTAAGAGCACTATAGTGAAAAAACTATAAAACTATAAAGTCTTATAAACCTAAAATGATTTAGCTCTCAAACGCGCACTTACCCTCAGGTACATATAAAAACATCTACTTGTGTTAACACAAATAGTCTTCGCATACACTCAAATGCATTTTTAGAAATTTTTGCAACATGAAATGACAACAATGATAACAATATGATAACAACATAGTAAAGATACATGACATGACAAATGACATGACATGACAAATGATAACAACATGGTAAAGATAGAGATTTATAAAATATTTTGTTTTTGTATGATAAAGATACAACAAACAAAATAAATATATGACACCCATGATAAAGTTATGTCGCATGAAAAAGATATTACACAATAAAGATATTATATTATACACTGTGGGCCTAAACATGATCAAGACTTTCATATCTTGTTTTTTGACACAATAGGTCTGAAAGTTGTTACTTTAATCATTTCAATTCTGTTAAAATTAAAATGATTGATCAGGGTTTTTTGTAAAAAAATCGATTTCTCTTTTTAAAATTTTTTTGTAAAAATAAATTTAAATAAAATAAGACATTACTGAACATTTATGCATTATATTACAAATATATAGCAATGTTTTGTATATTAACTTACCACTTACCAAAAATTTTTATAGAAGTTTTTTAGAATATCACTTACCAAAAAGTTTTGAAAAGAATGAACTTGAAAGTTTACCAAAGCTTTTTGAAAGAAATAAACTTGTTAAATAACTTTCAAAATGAACTAAACTATATATTTTAAAATTGTGCAATATTATATGCAGCAACAGCATTTTTTAATGTTTTTGATTAGGATGATGCTGGTCTTTCTAAAATTAGTTCCAAAATTGCTTTAAAAACCTAATGAACTCTCCGAAGCCTGTTCAGTCCAATAACCAAGGCCTAGATACTTTTTATATAATTTAAGTTTATTCAAAAAAATTTTAAATTGTAAAAACTTTGCTTAAATATAAAATAGAGTTAAAAGAAAATATTTACTGAAATAATTAAAAATACTGAAATAATTAAAATTAATTAAAAATATATTTACCAAAATATTTAAAATTAACTAATAGATATTTACTGCTGAATATCACTTACTAATTATGGCCCCTTTTTTCTCAATAAATGTGGTTCAACAATAAAAACTTTAACTGTTAGACTGGCTCCTATATTTCTGCAGTCATCTGAGAAAGTTTTAATGTTATCTTTATAGATTTTACAAAAAGTTTTCCCAAAACATACTTCTATAACTTAAGTTTGCCTTTTGACAATAAAGGTAACTCAGTTTTGCAGAGTGTTTAGAAGATGCACATTGCTTTCTAACCATTTATAAATGAAAGTCTTTTGACAATGAATAGCCTAAAGATTCTGTAATAAGTTTTCCAATTCTTAAGCTAACATAACTTTTATTCATGTGAGGTACAATTACTAGAATAAGGGTTTTAAAAACACCGGAATCCTTAAATTATTTTTTCTCATAGCCTTCCAAATATCTTGTTCCTTTTGAGGGACTTCCTGATTACTTACCTCAAGCTTGCATGTTATAAAAGCAGGACACTTTAAAAATCCTTGTCCACCATCTATTTCCACTTTAATATCAATCTCATTTTGTAGAAATTTCCTATGATTTTTTACCATACATATCAACTTCTCTTCATCATTGCCAATTACCCCAGGAACCACTTGTACAATACGCTAGAGAAATCCTTGTTTAGTTCAATTAAAACAAATAATCTAAACTATTTTACCAATTTACCAATTTTTTATCTAATTTACCAATTTTTTAATTAATTTACCAATAATTTTCATGTTGGAAATTTTCTACTTCATCTTTTGCGAAAAATTCAGAATTGAAAAAGGGAATTAGGAATGAGTTTTCTGTAACTCTTGCTGCTCTTTAGTTCCTTGTAACAGAATTTCTAAATCACCTAAAAAACTTGTAACAGAATTTCTAAATCACCTAAAAAACTTGTAACAAAATTTCTATCACCTAAAAAACTTTTTTTGGTTATTGGAAAATAGATGGAAAATAAATGGTTGGTGGGTACCGCCACCAAAATTTTTTTCCTAGAATAGGCCCTGCTTAGTGTAAGGAAATGCATTAAAGCTATGGATTTATCTATACTAAAGGTATCTATTGTTTCCATATGGTTTGTAAAAATAGCATTTCCAGCATAGCAAAAATTTATTGATTTGTGTGTTAACTATATAAGAGGTAACCCAATAACTGGTTAACATGCAACTCTGGACACTCATTAGTAATAGTTCTTTATATAACTGAGAAGTTCCTGTGTCGTCTGTTTTTTCATCTTATTAACCAATTCTGTAAAAGATTTTCTTTGTTATTATAAGTATAAATGCATATCCATTTTTCTTGAAATGTTTTTATTTTAGATGTTTATAAGGTTTCCATGTTTTCTCGCACATGTTTTTAAACTTCAATGATATAACTGATGGTTCAAAGTTTTTATAAAGTTTTTCTTAAATGACTAAATATGCTACTGAGTTTGCAATGACAGTTTAGTCAGCTTTAACAAATTGTGTGAATAAATCTACTTCAGTGATATATTTAAAATTTTTATTTTCCTCCATTACAACTATTTTTTATTTTACAATACTTCTGCTGAAACAAACACAAAATCATATCAATTAAACAAATAAATCATATTTGTAACAAAAAAAAATCACATATTTAAAAATAATAATAATAATCACTGTTAAACTTGTACCTCTTAAAACATTTGAAAAGAAGTGTTAAATATTTTTAAAATGTATGACACAGTAGAGACAAGTAAGCACTTTTGAAAAAACTCACGATTTAAACTTTTTGTAAAAAAAAAAAAAAATTATGTACAAAATTACATAATAAAGTTTTGAAAAACTCAAAAAAATTAAAAAAAAATATTTTTAATTTATTTATTCAAAAATATATTCCATATCAAATTAAAAACAACTTTTACATAATGGGTTTAGCAATTTTCATGTTGGTTAATTTATTTTGAATGAAAACCAACTGAATTTACTTAAGTTTTATAGATACACAAAAAACTTAAAAATTAATCAACTTCAAAATTACATATCATCACTTAGAAGTTAGCTAGAAACATAGTTTTTTATTTATTTATCCACAAATTTATCTGACTTTCTGAATAAATAACTTTTATAGACTTTCTCAAACAAATATTTTTTGTCTATTTCCACCTCTGGATTCCCTCACTTCCACTACTTCCACCACTGTGTATTCACAGGGATATCTTTTTTTTAAAAAAACCCCAAATCAATCATTTTAATTTTTATAGATTTGAGCTTAGAAAAGTAACAGTTTTCAGATCTACTATGCGGAAAAACGATACGAAAGTAAGGTCTTTATCATCCGTAGACCTATGTGTAACGTAAATATGTGTAACATAAAAGCGTGTGTATATGTGTAACATAAAAGTTAAAAAAATTATTTACATCACATCAAAAAATGAGAAAAATAAACTATAGAATGAATATAATGCAACTATAGAATGTATAAACATGAAATAGTAAATATAAAATTTAATAAATAAAATAAAATTTAAAACTATTAGCAGTGTGAACAAAGGAGTTAGAAAAACCTCTAAAAACTTTTTTAATTTAAAGTTAAATTGTTATTTGATTTGTTCAACAATTCTTAGCAGAGTGTTAAACAGTGGCTTCAAGCTTTGGTTTCCCCCATTTTTAAAAAAGAATACACTTCAGATGCCAATGGACCTCTCTAACATTTACCAGCTGTTGTGTCATAAAGAGTATTGCTGACTATCTATCTGGTCTTTGCACTGCACTAAATTAATAAATGCAGTTGAAAAAGTAAAAAGCCATTTTACTAAGAAAATATCCAACTTAAATAAATATTTAAAAAATTTCAACAGACTTGATTAACCACTTGAAAGTCTAAAACAAGACAACAACAAAACAAAGTTTTGAAAATCTTGAAAGCATAAAGCAGGTTACAAAACTGTAGCGTATTCACATTTTCAATGTAGCGTTATTCACATTTTTAATTTAGCGTATTCACATTTGCTGAAAATTTCTTTAGGCTTTGTTAATGAAAATTTATTTTTTAAATGTTTTTAATTTTCGAATTATTATTTTAAATGTTTTATTTTCAAGTTTTTATTTTAACAGAAACATGCTAATCAGAACAACAGAGAAACACAAGTTTAAGCAGCAGAGAAATGCAAATCTGAACAACAAAGAAATGTAAATCTAGGTCCTGGAAAGTCAATTCATAAAAATTTAATGAATTTCTTTTTTAATTACAAGTAAAAAAAGTTTATAAATCTCTTATTTTAGATCATTTACAATTTTATTTAATTTTACAAATTATTTATTTTAAGCTTGTATTTTTCCGATGAGTTGACTTGATTGTTTTTGGTTTTTTTCTCGCAGTTACATTTTTTTTTTAAGTTTTATTTTTAACTCATATTTAGTTTAAGAGCAATGAAAATAAGAAAGCGTAAGAAATTAATTGTAATTATGATAACTATGACTCAATCAGTTATCATTTAAATTATCAACTGATCTTTAAAACATTTTGCTTTAAAAGACATTTACAATTATGATTTTTAATAAAACAAATTAGACAACATTTTAAACAGGCTAGGATAAAAAGTCAGAAAAACAGTCTTGTTTAAAAAAAAAAAAAAATGGTTTTGTTGCTCTGAAATTTGTTAAAAAGCCCATATATAAAGGCAAATTAAAAATCACCTTTCAATTGATTTCAATAGTTTTAATGATGGTTTAACAGCAGATAAATTTTCAGAAGAATACTCTAAAAACAAGCATCCACAATTGATGTTGTTCTCCTAAAGAAATAAAAATTACTTTTTATAAAATGACCAAGATTTGATTATAATTTTATTTTTAATAATTTAATTATTAAATTTTATTTTATTAAATTGTTAATTAATAATAGTTTTATTATTATTATAATTATGTACAAAAATAAAATTACTTATTTTACTAACTTTTTGTAAACTTATTTGTAATCTTAACTATTCACCATAAATCAATTCATCAAATTTAACAGATACTTACCACTCTGATATATTCTGGTAAAATTGTACTGTCAATTTTTATAGGAATTAAAACCATAACAACATCATTCCCTGACTAAAAATCATATAAAAATCAACAGAATTTTGTATAAAACATATTTGAAAACTATGAATACTTACAAATAGTTCATAAAAATTAAAAAAAGTAGTAAAATATAATTAATTAAACAAATTGTTCAATTAATTATATTTTACAATAATAAATAATAAATTATAACAATAATAATAAATTAACATTAACTTTATAATTATACACATATACATACATACATACATACATACATACATACATACATACATACATACATACATACATACATACATTCATACATACATACATACATACATACATATATATATATATATATATATATATATATATATATATATATATACACACCCACACACACATGATTATATATACACAGTACTTGCTTAAATCATTAGACTCAAAAAAGAAATTTCCAAGTTTTGTTATCTTTTTGGATTTTCTTTGATAGGTAGGGGTTATTGCTGTTTCCTTTGATAAGATATGTAACTTAACATCTTGTAATTCATTTTTTGTTTTAGATTAGGAACATTTATAAAATATATATACTTTAAGAAATATTTTCAATTTTATATAGGGTATGTTAAATTTTAAGAATATAAAATTAAAAACTTTCATTTGATTTTATGTCATAAATCAAATTATATGTAGGGCTGTCAAAAATTGCAAAAATGACTGTCTGGGTACCTATCTAACAAAAAGCCAGATACCTGGGCATCCATTACAAACATATTTTCTTTTAAAGTTATTCTTATAAACGGTTAATAAAAACTTTCATTTCAATGATATCATTTATTTGTACTTTTTCACTTATTTATAAATGTACTTTTTCACTTATTTCTAAACTTTATTATTATTTAAGTGTCCAGGTTACACAAATTCTAACAATGGTTTAAAAATTCTAGTGAGTCCACTGTTTTAGCGTGTCCACTGCTTTGGGTACCAAAGATTTTTAATTGACAAAAATTAAAATTAAAATTTATTTTACTAATGAAAAACAAGAGATTCAGTGTTATTAATGATAAAACTTAACATGATTCAAAACGGACTATAAGGTTTGAAAAATGATACAATAGCATTTGGTAATAAAAAAAATTTAATTTTAAAATTGAGAAACATGCTTTAAAACGCAACAACAATGTTTAATAAAACAGTACAGTCACACTTCGAAATATTAAATTGTGTGTCGGCTACTTTTTATTAAGTTTGGTGAAGTAGTATAACGCACCATAGTGTGCTCATTTTTAAACTACTTTAAATGCTTTTAAAAGTTTTCTTTAGAATAATGCTTTTTGAAAATTTTGAGTTTAAGAAATTTTTATGATATACAGGTACTAAGCTATTTTAACTTGAAAATTCCAAACAATAAAATGTCATAAGGTTTGATGGTCATTTAAAAAAATAGGCAACTTTGAAACAACCAGTTGTTCAATCTTTGCTTAGTAAAAAACACAATTGTTCAAGCTATTTAAAGCTAAACCAATGGTAAAGTAAATCTTAAGTCACATGATCAACTTGTACTCTCAAAAATATGGCAAATCTAAACAACCCTACAGTTACAGAAAAACCTAAAAAAAAAAAGGAGTTAAAGGGAGGATCTAAGATTAATAAACCATGTTACAGGAAAACCATGCAATTTTGTTTATCTAAAGTGTTTTGAAGTTACAACAGATGATGATAGAATAAAGTTAATATCATATTTTAACAACTTGAAAACAAAGGATGAGCAGGATTCAGCCCTCAGAATTAGGGTCGGCATTCGGCAATACCGACCTAACTGCCAACCTGTTTGAGGCCGGCAAAAAATTGCCGACCTTATTTCTATGTTTTATGGTAACCCCCTGAATCAAATTTTTGTTTTGTGCAAACTTTGATGCAGCCATTTATTTAAAACTTAATTTTGAGAACAAAAAAAATGTTTAGGAAGGAAAACCGAAAAAACAATTGAGATAAAATAAGCTGATTTTTTTATAAGAACAAATAAAATTCAAAAATTGAACAATATTTAGTATTATTTTTAAATAGATTTGACAGTTATGTTAAAACCAAGCATTAACTTTAATTTTAATAAACTTAAATATATATTTCAAATCAAAATTGAATTATATATTTTTTAAATCTAAATTAAATTATATATATATTTTTATCAGAATAAAACTATATATTTTTATTAAACTAGTTTTAAATTAAATCATATTTTTTATCAGAATTAAATTATGTTTTTATGATCTTTGCTTAAATCAAAAAAAAAAAAAAAAAACTTTTAATTTTATTTGAGTTTTTTTCATTAATAAACATTTACTAATGAAAAAATTTATTATTTAAATTTTTATTTAGATAGCGCTTATATCAAACATAATTGTCATTCAAACTTTTGTAACAAATATTTTTACATTAGCATAATTTCAAAGTCAATGTGACTTTTTTTAAATTAATTACTGCTTTTATCTTACCGCTTATAGTATAATTTAAAAGTTAAAAAATGATAAAAAGTAGCTTAACCAAAATCGATTACTGCTCACATAAAAATCGCTTAAGGCGTACGTAAATCGCTCAACGGTTAACGCTTTTAAATAAGGCCTGATATATAAGTAATATATTATATATATATTTTTATTTAGTGTTTTTATAATGATTTTTGCCTGAAATGATATTTTAATGCTTTTAATTATTACTTCTACCTTGTGAAGACATGAGAGGGCATCATAAAAACAGAAGTCATGCTTTTTTTATGCTGAAAATATTAGTATTATAGTGCAGCATATTAAGTCATTTTGAGGACAATCTGCTCATTATGCTAGAACAAAATCTACTTGGCTTTACCTCCCAGAAGACTTGAATATTTTCAAAATGCTCTGCATGCTTAAAGAAAGCATCCTCTAGAAAAGTGTTTGTATGAAACTTAGCTTAAAACTTTCAATACAAAATTTAATATTCTATTTGTATATCCAATGAAGTTAAATAAAATTCAATGACTTATTGAAGCTAAAATTTTAAGTGAACAAAGTAAGCCATTCTTTCAGGAATCTGAATCAGAACAAATGTCAGACTGAGAAAAAGAAAATGCAAAAAGTTGGTGTTACTATTTATATTTTACTGAAAAATGAAAAAACTTTTTAAAAATTAAAAAACAATTTTTTTATTAACAGTTACAACGGGGTGTTTGACTGGTTCATACAAACTCAATACAAAGTGATATATTCCAGACAATATGATAGATAGATAAGTTTTAGAAAAGTGATGGTTGCAAGTGTAGTTATGAAGTTTAAAAAATTTTTTGATAAATGTTTGATTTGAATTTTTTTGTTTTCATTAGGAAGGGGTGGGGGGGGGGGGTGGGGAGGAGGAGGAAAGGTTTTAACATCCCCTCACAAGCATCTAAGTAATTTGTGGTTGTATATATTGTACTAACATAATATTTTAAAAAAATAAATATTTTCAGAAAAATAAGTTAGTATATGAGCTTATGAATTTACAACAAAAAATCACAGATTTTTTTGTAGTAAATTCATTTATGAAACCAATCTGTTAATCTAATCTAATTAAAAGCATTGCATTTCAATTGGCACTCTTTTTTAATTTTTTTAATGCAATAACCATACCTTAATAAAGTATAACAGTTTATTATGCAATTAAAATGATTTATTTATTAAAATGATCTTAGATACAACGATAATGCTTTTCTTTTATAAACAATTTTGCCACCATATTATGTTATTGTGATATTACACGGTATTTCAAAAAAATTTTAATTAAAAATAAACTATTTTTTTTACTAATTCGACTAAAACTTTATAGTATAATTATGAAATAAATATAGACATATTTATAATACTAGAATTCTGCTATAACAAAAACAAAATTGTTGTATAAAATAACTTATATTAGTTATTTTATAACTGTAAATAATGTTAATAAATAATTTATTTACAGTTATAACTGTATAAGTTATTTTAATATAAGTTATAAAATATACTTATATTAAGTCGACAAGTTTTAAGCCGCTTGTATAGTTAAAATATAATTAAAGCACTACAAAGAAATTAGTAACTGTTAAGCAAAGTAACTAAACAATTGCACTTTGCAAGCAAAAAAAGTCTGAAACTCAAACTTTGTTTTCTTTTATGTAGTCTTTTATTTTATGTAGTTTGCACAAGATTTTTTAATTTTTCTAATCGATATCTAAAAAATAGTGGTTTATATTTATGAAAGCAAAAAGACTTTTGCTAGAGCCATAAATTGCTCCCTTAAACTTTGTTAGGGGTATGTGGCAAGAACGAGAGCTAAAGCTCTTGCTTCCCGCCAAGGCCTGTATGTATGTATGTATGTATGTATATATATATATATATATATATATATATATATATATATATATATATATATATATATATATATATATATATATATATACAGAGTGTTACCCAGGAATAAAATTTATACTGCGTTTCCATCAGATTGGGAATTTAGGCTGATGTCGGCTCGGCTGGCGAGTATAAAAAAAAAAAAAAACCTCCATCATTTCAAAAGTTTCTTAGATTAATTACAATAACCTTGTATGGCTGTAAATACAGAATTCTTTCTTATTCCTTTACTTTTTTTTATTATAAGTATAAAATTTAAATTTGTACAACAGAACTTTTAGATTAGTTTAAATTGCAACAAACAAAAATTGTAAAAACACAGTTGGAATACAAATAAATCACCGTGAATATTTCGTGAAAAAAATTACAAACAATAAATATTCACCAATAGTCTGTAGTCTCAAATAAAAAAATCAAAATATGAGATTTACATTGTAAACTATCAATTTACAACATAATTCTCATATTTGGATTTTTAACTCGTCGACAAAGTACTCTAACAAATCGTCACCAAAACACTCCTTCGGACCTTCTATTGCAATCATCATCAAGCTTTCTAATGTGCTTTGGCTTAGCTGATTTCGAAGACGGTTTTTAACTATTTTTAATTTTGAAAAAAATCTTTCAACGCAAGCTACACTCAAAGGAAATATAAGAAGTAACTTAGTCACCTTAACTTCCTTACAACCACACGCAGCAATAAGTTCAATAATGTCTGAAAAATTATGAGTATGTGCCCAGTTTTTCCTGATTAACAAATGCGTGACTCTAAAGAAGATTTTAATAACGAAGCGAGAGTTACTTGTTTTTAATGTTTCTTTTGCAAGAGTATTTTCACGCAGCATTTTCCAGATACTCGAGTCTTGGTTAGATATTTCATCAAAAGCTTGTTTATTTTTAAAGCTATAGTATGCCTATCTGTATTTAAGCGATCTTTCGCACGCTCCGAGGGGTGATCTGCAAATTTGCCAGGGTTTTCAATAAATGCACGATTACTTTTTTTTCCAGGACTTTCATTTACTACTGATTTAGACTGATGAGGACTTTTACTTACTGATGACGTAGACTGATGAGGACTTTCACTTACTGCTGATGTAGGCTGAAGAGGACTTTCATTTACTACTGATTTAGACTGATAAGGACTTTCACTTACTGATGACGTAGACTGATGAGGACTTTCACTTACTGCTGATGTAGGCTGAAGAGGACTTTTATTTACTACTGATTTAGACTGATGAGGACTTTTACTTACTGATGACGTAGACTGATGAGGACTTTCACTTACTGCTGATGTAGGCTGAAGAGGACTTTCATTTACTACTGATTTAGACTGATGAGGACTTTCACTTACTGATGACGTAGACTGATGAGGACTTTTACTTACTGCTGATGTAGGCTGAAGAGGACTTTTATTTACTACTGATTTAGACTGATGAGGACTTTTACTTACTGATGACGTAGACTGATGAGGACTTTCACTTACTGCTGATGTAGGCTGAAGAGGACTTTCATTTACTACTGATTTAGACTGATGAGGACTTTCACTTACTGATGATGTAGACTGATGAGGACGTTCGCTAACAATAGATGCAGGCTGATGAGGACTTTTGCTTACTACTGATTTCCATTGTTGACTATAGTTTTGCACACTTGTTGTTTCTTTATGTTTCTCAAATAACGTTACAATATTTTTTGATTGAATTTTGTTATATTTTTTTTTTTAATAGTATTTTCCATTATTTGAAGACATTTTTGTTGTTGCTTTTATTTTATTGACTTAAATCGAAATTACTAATAGAACGTCAAAGATTTCAAGAATATCAAGGTCTTTGAAGCGAAACGTTTTTCAATAGAATGGAAATTTGTTCGAATAGAATGGATAAAAAGTTAAAAAAATTTGCGTTGTTAAAAAACGTTTCGTTACTTTAGTCAAATAAAACGACTATATTTTATGAGTAAATTTTTTGGTCAAATAAAATGTTTGTAAGAAAAACTTTCACTGTATTTTACAATTAAATTCAATAAACAACTACGGCCAGGGGAGATTCGCAAGTAAATCATAGCGACAAATTTCTCTAAGTTGTAACTTTGAGCAAATTGTGTAAATTTAAAAAAAAATTGATTTTTGTATTTGTTAATTTTGTTTTAGTAAATTAAACTTTATGTTTATTAAAATTTTTGATTTGTAAATTTTTAAAAAAATTGTAAAAACTTATGTAAATGTAGTATTCTTTTTTTGTTTTACGCAAATAATTTATAACATTTACAAACACAAATGATTTAACTTAATTAATAATAAAATGCTTACACTAAAATGCTTTACCAGCAAATTTAATTTACTAACAGAATTTTTAATTACCTTAATAAAAACTTTTTATTCTTTTATTTAATGAAATTTTGAAATGACATTTACATCCACCAAAGTTATTTTTTGAATAATTACTGTGCTAAAATCTTTGTTATATTCTTAACTAAAGATAAACAGCATTCGTTACTTTAAAATTTTTGTATTGTAAATAAAAAGTCTAAAATAAAAACACGAATAAAAAAAACAAAGCAACAAGCGAAATAAAAAATCCAAAGAACAGCTGACGTCGTCAATTAAAAAATACAGTTTTTATTTTATTTTTGAAGATATTGCCGCGCTTTTTGAATGACTTTCTTCGCTTTTTCTTTAGTAAAGAAAGTAATTGTTTTTTGTTCAACTAAATTATTTTCTTCATTTACTAAGTATTTCTACATTTCTTGCGTAACACTTAAAATCTAAGTCTGTTAATAACAGGATTAAAGGTTGTTTTTTTAATAATTTTTTGAACTTTGGGAAATTTAAAAAAATTGGGAATTCCGCGTTATACGCGGTGCCATCAGGCTAGTTAACACTCTGATATATATATATATATATATATATATATATATATATATATATATATATATTTATATATATATATATATATTTATACATATATATAATTAAAAAAATTTAATTAAAAAAAATTACAAACCTCATCCTTAATAAAACTCACTTCACAAGCTACTTTTGAGTTGGATATAAATTCCTGCAGCTCTGAATATAAGCTTTCATATTTAGTTAGTAGGTTTTGTTGATGAATTAAAAACAAGTTATGTAACTCTTTAATCATTTTATATAATGAATCATCATGATTGCTCCAATTTTTAAAGCTCTAAAAAGTTTTATATTTATTATACTTCATAATTAACTATTTATGTAATATAAATAATTATAAATAATATTTTTATTTAATACTATTTTTATTAAATTAGTTTATTTATGGTAATTAAAATATTAAATTCAGCAAAAATATTTATTATAAAGAAAACTAAATATATTAAATTTGTTAATTGATTTAAAACAAAAATTAAACCACAACACAATGAGCATCAAAAAATATTAAAATTTAATTAAAAACTTCAAAATATTTAAAGCTTCACATTTAATTCTTTGATTTCGGGATCAAATGATTCATCAACTATGATATCAGGAGCTAGATCAAGATGATCTTTATTGTATATCACTTGCCCTAAATTACTTAAAATACTTAACACTTGATTTTATATACATATACATTTACATATATATAAATGTATATATATATATATATATATAAATGTATATATATATATATATATATATATATATATATATATATATATATATATATATATATATCAAGAGTAGAATTAAGCAATCACAAACCGCAATACCTGGAAATATTTCTAATTCCCATTTTTTCAGTTTTTATAACCCATTAACTTGATCTTAAATAAAACTTAAAAACTGAGGAAAACTACAAAAGTGTAGAGTTTAAAATATTTTATTCTTACAAATAATCATCAAATAATAATAGAAAAATAAAACAAACAGTACAATTTAATATTAAAAAAAGTACATAAAAATAAAAGATTTTATATTTATTGTGAATGGCAATAGTTTGAAAGAATTTAGCAACCATGAAATATTTTAAATATTTGTGATCACTAACCTTTATATTTTATTTGTATCTTATTTAAATATTAAGTAAATACTATTATAAAAACACTTGAAACTCTCTGGCAATGTCATTTACTTACATTTCCTTTGACAATTTAAAAATAGAGGTGTTTAAAAAAATATGAAAACTAATTTAATAAATAGTTTATAAAGAAGAAACAAAAACAAAAAAAAACATTTTTAAAAACATATATTTTTATCTTAATTTTTCATTAACAAAATGAATAATTTACAGTATATTTTTATTAATTGATTTTAAAACTAACGCACGTGTTTCCCACCTATTAGTATCAGTTTAAAAAAAGCTTGTTTATAAAATTAGAGTTATAAAAGTTTCCAAAAGTTTTTAATATTATTTATATATCTATTAACTGTACAGACTTGTAAAATACAGGACTTGGTCTATTCCTCACCGACCAAGGTCTATTCTTCACCGACCTTGATTACTCAACTTACTTATTACTTAACTTCATTATTTTATAGAAAGCAGAAGAAAAATAATTTATAAATATTATAAAATATTGTCTATGACAATATGTATAGTTTTTATTATATTTATAAGTTATGAAAAAAAAAAAAAAAATTATAATATAAATAACATTAAATAGCTTAGGTTGCTGTTGTGCGACTCGCTATTTCAAATATTAATACTAAATAGTATTTAGAATACTCACTTGAAATGTGTTGATTAATTACAATCGATATAAAAAGTTTAAAAAAGATGTAGAAATAGACTTAAAAACATGTAAAATAATCGACTAATCATGACCTATATAATATGGATCATGGTTAGAGATGTGACGCGTTTTTTTGGTTCTTGTTTTTTTGGTTTTTTAGATCGTTTTTTTGGAAAAAAAACGCAGGGGTCCTTTTTTTTTGGTTTTTTTGGGAAATATTTAAAAATTCATTATTTAAGCTACTAAATTTAACTTTAATGGCAATATTATTAAACACATTTTAATTTCAGATTTATATTGGAAAACAAAGGTTGAATTTGACTAAAATTCTTTTTCTTATGGTATGTTTAAAGGTTTTATTGTTAATGTTTAGGTTAACACGGTTATAGCAGTCCTGTATAAAAAATTATTAGTTAACTTTATCTTCCTCTATTTAATTTTTATTGACTTTATTTTTATATATTGACACATTAAACAGTTTTTATCTAAATTTATTATACTTAAATACATTTACTTAATTTTATTTAATATTTGATAAATATATATATATATATATATATATTATTATTATTATTATTATTAATTTACTGTACTTATAAGGTTTTGAGTTGCAAATAAAAAGTTATAAGCAGTTTTAAAAGCTCTTTTTAATAATCAATTATGTTCTCTATTTAATTAAATGTAAATTTTAGATATTTTGCATAACATAGTAAATTTTAGTTTTAAAAATGAGTAAAGCAGGCCATACAAGAGGGAGAAATAAAACCATAGTTGCCAATTTATTTATATCCATGAAACAATTAGCAAAATGGAAAGAGTTAAATGTTCCTTTTGCTTTGACATTATGTCTAAAAACGGAACTCAAATGACTAAGCATATTGAAAAATGTTGAAAATGTCCTAAAGAAATAAAAAGTCTATATGCAAATAAATTAGTTCATAGTCAAAAACAGCAAGACTCTTCTGGAGATGCTGAACCAAAAGCAAAAAATCCACAATCTGATTCTTTTGGAACATCCTCTTCTGAATCAATTTGTAGAAGTAAAACACCAAGTTCCGTGTTTGACAGCATGACAAAAACTGAAAAGGTGTGTTTTATATTTTTAAATTTTAAGATTTAATTGAAAAATTAACTGATATGGCAACTAGCTTATTAAAAGTTCATGATGCATAGATTTAAGATTTGTTTCATGATTGGCTGATGTACCAATATGACATTATCTTTTGCAGGAACTGATTGATACACACCTAGCCAAAGCAATATATGCTAGTGGATCGTCACTCCACATAAAATAGAAAATGATTTACTTAACAGACTGGTAGACTTTTAAAATATGCATATTATTTTATAAATAATTTTGATATTAAATTTATAACAAACAACACTGAAAACCATTTCAGTAAGCAGAAATAATATATCAGTAAATAGGTTTATAATACTTATATAGTACAGTATATAATATATCCTAAACTATATTGTTGGAACATTAGGCCATTCTGGTGAATATATGGCAAATGAAATAAAGAAAATTTTAGAAGAAATTAATCCTTATAAAGTTTTGGTCATTGTGACTGACAATGCTGCAAATATGAAAAATGCATGGACTCGTCTAAAAGATTGTTATCCCCATCTTCATTGCTATGGATGCATTTCACATGGTTTAAATTTACTGTTCACAGATTTTTTTAAATTGACAACTTAAAGTGTTTTGATGTCACAAGTGACTGATATTGTTAAAGAGATAAAAAATTCTCATTTATCTGTTGCAGCATTTAAAGATATACAAAAAAAATCAGCTGGTGTAGTAACATGCATTTCCTTGAAACTACCTGTGCGAACTAGGTAATACAACTAAAAGTATAAATATAATGTATATTACAAAAAAAATTGAACTATGTAACTAATTTTATTATACAATTATAAAAATAGGTTTAATAAATTACTTAACAGTTAGCCCATTCTCAAAAAAGGAAGAAGAAGCAAAAAAAATCTTCAAGAAAAGAAAAGATTTTTGTTTAACAGAAATTCACTTGGCTGCCAATATACTAGATCCCAAATTTCAAGGCAGAGTCTTGACTGGAGAACAAAAGGTATTTACATAATTCATATATGATTCTTAAAACCAAGTTTTACTTTTAATGCCCAAGGCTAAAATGGCTTGGGCATTAAAAGTAAAATTTTGGAAAAATTTTGAATAATATTAAATACTATTTTCAAATTTGAAAATACTATTTAAATTAATAAAATAATTGCAAAATTATTGAAAGAAAAATCTTTTTATAGATTGATGCATGTGAGACAATACACAACATTCTGCAAGTATGCCTGAAGTAAACAACGAAATTATGATGCTTGACTTGGCTAATTACCAATCAAATGGTGGTATTTTTTTAAAACCTTTTATTTGGACTGCAGGTAGAATAACTCAACCCATAAATTGGTGGAAAGGGTTGTGTTCCTTTACTGAACTATTAAAAGTTTGTCTAGAATTCTTCAGCTACCAGCTTCAAGTGCAGTATGTTAGAGAAGTTTTAGCACTTATTCTAACATTCATAGAGCAAAAAGAAATCACTTAACGACTGAAAGGGCTGGAAAACTAGTTTTCATTTCACAAAATTTAAAACTTGAAAATGTTGAAAACACCAGTTATGAAAATGGTACAAGCATAACTACTCCTCAAATTAATAATGCAAGTGTGAATAAAGTTCCTAGCACTTCAATGCCTTGGTCAGAGTCTGAAGCAGTTAATATAGAAAGTGACAGTGACTTTGTTTATGAATCATTAGATGAAGGTAGTCTAGGGCAGGAAGACTCGAACTCAGAAAGCACACCTAATTAGAATATCTTATAGTTTAAATACATGTTAAAATTACTAAATAATTGAATTTTTTTGCTTAAATATTTATCCTTTTTTTTAATTGAGTATATACTACACTACACAGTGCTACACTACTTAGCACTAAATTAATAACGAATTAAAACTAATAAAACATTATTATTCAAAAATATTAGAATATGTAAATTAAATAAAGTTAAGGGTTTTTTTATACGGGGTTACTGGCAATATAATTCAAAATATGTAACAAACAATGTAAAACTAAATTATTACATAATAAATATTAGGGTTGTCTATTTCTTTAAAGATTTGAAGTCTGATATAAAATAAGCATCATATTGTATATTAGTATATTTAAATTATGAAAAATGGTTATTTTGTCATGGACAAGTACAGTTTCTGTATATAATGAGTGTAATATTTAGGATGTACAGCAATATTTAAGAAGTAAAACATGACAAATAAACATTCTCATAAAATATACCTAGATTTATAACTAACTTAATACTAAACCGCCTAATAAATACACTTAATAAATTGCTCTTTAAATTTTTTATTAAAACATTAACTTTAAATTGGTGTTTATACATTATATTTGTGATTATAATGATCATATACTATAGACAGAATAAAACAAAAACTCTTCCAAATTATTTACCAAGAAAAATAAAAAACTTGTTTAAAAAGTCAAAAAAACCAGAAAAACACCAAAAAACACGTTTTTTTGACCCAAAAAAACGCAAGAGGAAAAAAACACGTTTTTTTGCAACTCTAATCATGGTAAGTCTGGATCTATATATAATATGGATCATGGTAAGTCTGGATCTATATATAATATGGATCATGGTCCACAACGACCATTTCTATACTTATTTTTTGTTTTGAGTTAACGATTAATGCTTAATAACTTATCATTGTAAATTTGTAGACTTCTATAAAAAAAACGGGGATGGGTTAATTAATTTTTTCTTAATAAAGACTTAATTAAAATTCTGAATTTTCTTAATTGTTAAGAATTTTCTTAATTGTTAAGAAACTTAATTTAACTTTTCTAGTTTTCATCAAATTTTTTTTCAGATTATTCAAAGCTTATATGGATTCTCATCCTGATGATAAATTTTGAAGAAAATAAATGTTTAAATATAAAATCTTTTTTCCTAAAAATAAGAAAGTTGTCTCTTTAGCATGTGTTAAGAGGTGCAGATTTAACTAATAACCTAAGCATATTAATAATGTAAGTACTTTCCTGATGTTTTGATGTTTTCAGAAATTTTAAACTTTTTAAAAATTCTTTCCCTTTTGTTTGTTATAGTATATATCATTATGTTATGTATATACTTATATGTGTATGCCAAAGTGGCCAAAGTGCCACTAAACATACACATAATATTTATATAGATTTGTTTATTTTGATTGTTTTTGTTATACCTGGACTAACTGTTTTTAAAAGAAATGAGCTAAAGTTACTTATTAGTTACTTATTACTTTCATAGTCATAAGTTTATTGTTTTTTTGTTGTTTTAGAAAATGGAATCAAGTTAATTTACTAAAAAATCAAGCACCTTCAATAAAGTTTTTAAAAGTGTGTGCTTTTTACTTGGAATAAAATTATATTTTCATATTTGATGAATATAAATTTATAAAAAAGATTATTTTTATTAATGATTATTTTTTTAACTTCAGCGGTTAAGATACACAATATTTATTGTAAGAAAACTAAGATGCATTTATTAAGTAGCGGTGTTGGTATTTTTATTTGCGTCACGTTTTATGTAATTAAACTTTAATGAATGAGTCTTAAATAACTTTTAGAAAAAAGTTTTTTTTAAAAACTTTTGAACTAGCATTTAAAAATACAAAGATTTAAAAATACAAAGTTTAATCTTTGTATTTTTAATTACATAAAAAAAGTTTATTATTCAATTAAAAGTGTTTGATAAATCAACATTTTAACATAAGAAATTTCTATTACTTAATTTTGAAAAAATATTTGCTAATTATTAGCAGTTATTTCCCTCTTGAATATAATGGCCTTACTCTTCCTGACAGTTAAACGGATTAACCCATTGCCAAACATCGGAATTACTCTGGCTTTCAATGCTAATTTAATTCTCAATTAAACACTTCTACCATTTGTGCTCCAGAACAGATTTCCATCATAGCCTTAAAAAAAGTGTTCTCCAGAACACTTAAATTTTTGTTAAACTTTTAAAAAGCGTCAAATAAGTGGTTCCTATATTCCAAAACCCCAGAAAACACTTTGACCCCCCCCCCAACTATCCTACGATTAGTCTTTACTCTGTTATTAGTTTCCTTATATAAAGTTTTTGAGATTAATAAATTATTCCTCTCTAACTGCAGTACTAAAATTATTTTTGAAGACCTACACTCCTCTTTATTTCAAGTAACTTTAAGGGTAATAATTTAGTTCTAACTACAATAACAATCTTCATAAAAATTTTACATCAAAAATGCCTCCATTTGCTAACGACTCAACTTTATACTCTTGTCTTAACAAAAAATCTTCACTTTTTAGAATCGCGCAGATGTTAGGAATGAGCCATTAACTTTATTTACCTGAATTTAAAGATAGATATTGTAAGACATGACAACCGGCTGCTTAGAACAAGCAGCCAGTTTTTAATCTGATAACTCTTTTCTGTAACAGCCTTGCAGCCACTATAATTTTAAAAGTTTTTCCCTGAGTAAATAACGTTTTCCCCTGAGTTTAGCTTTTTATATTACCTAGATTTTCCCTGAGTTTTCCATATTATTTTCTATCTATCTATCTATCTATCTATATATCTATCTATATATCTATCTATATATCTATCTATATATATATATATATCTATCTATCTATAT
>NC_088928.1:3840000-4042500 GCF_038396675.1 Hydra vulgaris | reverse complement strand
TTGTGTTGCAGATATAATCTTTAAACTAACAAGATAATGTAACCTTTTTAGTTTATTTTGATTAAACTCGATTGATGATGCTTTGAGTTCAATTGGTTTAAAACAACTTGCATTTGCTATGATTGCAGAGTCTAGCGGGATGCGTTTCAACAGATTTTCCATGGTTTTTGTGAGAAATAAAACACATTCATTTCTAAACTGTTTTACTTCATTAAGGGTGATTTTATCTTTTTTTAAAAGTTCTTTTATTGAAACTTCGGCAGCAAAACCTATAACACCTTTTCTGTGTAGCAAATAATCTTTTTTATAGAGATCTAATTTTTTTAAATCACTACCTTTTTTGCAACTTTGAATTATTAATGGTTTAATGAACAAAGTTAAAATATTTGTTATCAATTCCCTAAGATCATTGTACATGTATGGAATCATTGGTTGATTGGAAGGCTGGTTGGTCTTTGGCAATTTTTCCTAAAATCTAATTAATTTTACAATGTTGTCCCATATTTCAATTAAACGATCTGAAACAACTTGGTCTTTAATCCATCTAGTTGAACAGAAACTTAATGGATAGCGATTTGACCCAGTGACACTGCTATAGCCATCTTTTCTAGCAGGTGTATCATGCAATATTTGATATGCTCCCTTAAGAATACTTTTTAAATTCCATGACTCAGAACCGACCTTAAAAGCTCTGTGTATTAAATGCAAACTACAACTCCCAATGTCAAATAAAGAATTTAATTTACACTCATATTAGTATATAAAAAGTTCTTTAAAAAACTTCCAATTCGTATTAGGCCCATCCATAGATACTTAGATCATTTTTGATATGTCCAGACATTCTATTTCTTTATTAAAATCTTTAAGTATATGCGCTGCAGAAGAGTGTCCAAGAAAAACTGAATTCAAATATCGCACATTAACCTAGTTTTCTAGAGTATTCCAAAACCTAACAATAATATCCATTTGACTATTTTGTGTAACTTTGTTTAAACTTTCATCAAACGAGACAACATAACATGGTGAACTTTTGATGGTTTCAAGAAGTAACAATTTAAAATATGGCGCTAACCCAAAATTAATCATATACCCTATTTTTGTTCTTCCTAATGTTAGTCCTTTTGCAACTTTACTATCTGGAAACATACTAGTAAATAATTGGCTCATATTAGCAGAAGCATTGTTTGACAATCCATACATAACAGTTGCAAGAGCCCTTTTAATTTCAGATCTTGTTTCTTCATTAGAAGCAATAACAAGTTCTAAAGTTCTTTGACCGACTGCCACAGGTACTGTGGTGTAATAGTAAAAGGTTTGAAAAAGTGACTTCTGGATTTAGCTAAAAAAATAACTTGGTGCTTTTTACCTTCATTATGATTCTTAACTGCCTGAACTCCCATATTTGACAAGTTAAAGGTTTTGCAGTAACTGCTACATCTAGCAAATTTATTGTCATTAGTCTTTACAAGCCATTCTTTATACTCTGGGTGAGTAAGCTGATCATTTGAAAAAAATATTTGATCCATTTTATTTATTATTATAACTCTAAAAAAATGCATTCTTCTTACAACCATATTATATATTTATAGATAAAATGATTACAAATTATAAAATTGAATATAATACATTTTTATATTATTTTATTTAGGGTCCATCCATAAAGGACATCATGCAAATAGGGTTGTGGTCAAGATAAAAAGGGAAAAAAAGTACAAGAGAAAGGAAAAAAAAATTCCCTGAGTATTCCCTGATTTAAAAAAAAAAAAAATTCCCTGAGTTTTCCAGGTTTTCCCTGGGATTCATGCTATTTCCAGGTTTTCTAGATTGAGTGGCAACCCTGTATCATCTCTATTACAATAAATCAAAACTCATTCTTGATTGGTGTTTTGTTCAACAAATTGCATCCTTTTACTGTATTGGTCCCTTCACGCTAAAAAAACTTTTATTGATCCAGTTTTTTTTTTTGAACAACAAAAAAACCTAATATCTCTTACCCATCTTTATGTTTTCCTTTTTTATACAACTTAAAACTTTTTAAGTCTTCAGTTAGACGTTTCCTAGCATTTTAACTTATTCTCAATTTTTAAGTAACTTATAAATTAACAGTGGTTGCTTGCACTCTTGTTAGATATAAATTAGAGTTTAAAAATATATAAATGTATGCCAGTATTTAATAAATAGTAAATGTAAGCATAAAATTATAATATATTAAGTATAATAAATTTTTTTCTAGCCTTGGCTTTGCAAAAAGTCGGGGTTACAAAAAATTTTTTAGCCGGGCTAGAAAAACATTTTTTGCCAGGGCCCTGGTCACTTACTAAACATTGGAAACCATTTATTGTTTAATTTAAGAAAAACTTATATTATATATATATATATATATATATATATAATATATATATATATATATATATATATATATATATACATATATATATATATATATATATATATATATATATATATATATATATATATATATATATATATATACATATATATATATATATATATATATATATATATATATATATATATATACAAATATATATATAATTAGTAAAAAAACTTATCTAATTTCTTTTTCAACAGGCTGTTTTTTCTTTTGTCTGATCATCAGGAAGAATGTTTAAATATATTATTTTATAAATATTTGTTAGCCAGGGCCCTGGTCACTTACTAAACATTGGAAACCATTTATTGTTTAATTTAAGAAAAACTTATATTATATATATATATATATATATATATATATATATATATATATATATATATATATATATATATATATATATATATATATATATATATATATATATATATATATATACAAATATATATATAATTAGTAAAAACACTTATCTAATTTCTTTTTCAACAGGCTGTTTTTTCTTCTGTCTGATCATCAGGAAGAATGTTTAAATATATTATTTTATAAATATTTGTTAAAACATTTAAACTGTACAGTGGGTTGAACCAAATTATATTTCTAATTCTATTTTGCTTTTTTACAATTTTTGATTTCAATTTTTAGGTCAAAATTTTTAAATCCACTTTTTTTAAGACCATCTTCAAACACATGTTTAGAAGAGTTAAATATATTTTCATTAGACAAGTTTTTATTAAGTCTAATGTTAATTGAAACAGGAATTTGTGTTAACATTTGAAGGGGCGATTTGAATTTATATTATATACGATAATTCATTATTAAGTTTATAAGGCTATAAAATTTGCTGAGAGGTTAAATTATAAGATTTTTTGAGAGGTTAAATGTGACATCAAGAAAATTCACAATTTTCAAATTAATATTTATTTCAATTTGGAAGCCTGTTTTTTTGAAAATTTTTATAATATTTTTTCCTATTTTCTCAAGTTGATATCCTGATTTATTTTTATTATTATTAAAACATCGTCGCAATATTAACCTGATTAATTAGATTGGACTATTTTAGCTAGAGAATTTAAAATATATAAGCCTACAAATTTGCAAACATCTGCTTTTTCATAACTTCCCATTGTTACATTAAATATGTGGTAGTGGTGTAGTGGTAGAGCGCTTGCCTCATAAGCAAGAAGTTCTGAGTTCAATCCCCACCACGTCCCTGGTAGTACCGCACGTACCTTCTCTGCATAGCGGCCTTGTTTGGAGTTCGTGTTTTGGAGTTATAGAGTTGAGAGAGGGTTGTAACCACAAAAAGTAGCCTCCTCAACTGTAGTGGCCTTCTCGGCCTTAAGGAGGTGAATAACTAAAAAAAAAAAAGCACTTGTGTGTGGTTTTTTTCTTCCACGTCTCCTTATCAAAATAAAGTAAATTTTTTCTGCAATAATTAATCAGAGGAATTGTGTCATCTGTAATTTCGGAGTGGATTTTTCCAAGTTCTATTGTTATCTAAAATTTCTGCTATAATTGAGGTGTAAAAATCATAAATATCAAATTACATAAATGTACATTCATTTTTGTTACTATTTTTAGAAAACCAATTTATGATATAAGTGGTATTTTTCTACTTCTGCAATTTTTTTTTCTTTTTCCGCATAACATTATTCATTTTGTCCATTTTAATTTTACAAATGTGCCCTAAATTACTTTTCAAAGGGAATACAAAGAGTTTATTTTGAAAAAAACGTTATGCCAATTACAAACAACCTTTTAAACATAAAAAATATGCAAAAAAGATTATGCTGTCAAATATATTTGAAAACTAAAAGAAAAAAATATAAACTTTAAATTAAACTTGCCTATGCTAAAAACTGTGTCTGTCTATAATAATATTTCTGAAAAATGTATGCTATGTTTGCAAGAAAAATTTGAAACCTAATAATATATATATATACATATATACAACTATATTAAAATGTCAACAACTATCTTAAAATGTTTAAAGAACTTAAATAAAAAGTTTTGCCGTTCTTAATTAATAAAAACGTTTGTTTTGCTGTTTTTTAAATTACTTTGTTCAGAATTTAAATAAAATTTTTGTTTATATTCTAATTAGTTAATTTAGAATTTTAAAATTTAAAAAATACATATTTAGAAAACACATACTTTTTTCTGTTTTTGATTAATTTAATAAAATAAAACCTTTGTTTTGCTTTTTTTATTCTAATTATTTCATTTAGAATTTTAATAAAACATTTGTTTTACCATTTTTAATATATTTGAAACAGCAAATAAAACAAAGTTTAAAATTAGACTTAAGTCTCTGTTAGATCAGCAGTAAAGTCGCCATTGCTGAATGTCAACCCTTATTCTGAAGGCTGCATATAAACAAGCTGGGTCTAGAAAGTTTTTCCTATTTAACAAACATTTACTATAGTTAAAAAACAAATATTGCTAAATTTTAATAACTGCCCTTGTGGTTCCTAAAAGATAAAGGATACCTAGTTTGTAAGATAAGGGTTTTATAATTATTTTTTTTAAATCATTAAAAATTGAAATTTTTCAATTTTAATTACAAATGATTTTTATGCAATAAAATAAAAAATTTAGTAATTCCATTGTCCATGTAAATTTGTCAATTCAACAAAGTTGAAAAGGCTTAATAAAATAAAAATTCCTAGAAAATTCAAGTCTTGATTTTAAGCAGACTTTGAAACTTGGCTTTATTGACAGATAATAACAAAGCCTCTTTTCCCTTCAAAATTGCAACATTTATTTAGAAGCCACATAACTTTAAAAATATTTGATCAAGTCACATAACTTTAAAAAAAGTAGGTCTTTTTACTTAAATATTAGTACCCTGCTATTTCCTGGAATAAGGAGTACAATAAAATTATCAGAAACATAACAAATTAATATTAACAACCCTAACTATTTAAATATTTTTTGGTAACTTTTTATTTTTTAAAAAATTTACATATTCTATATTCAATGATCTTTGATAAATCATAAAGATTTTCAAGGCCACATGGGTTTCTCAAGCATCAAAAGCGAGTATATAAAAAACTGCATAAATTTATTTAAAATGATAATTAGGTGTACTTTATGTTAAACTAGCATGAGTTACCCGGCGTTGCCCGGGCCAATATTTAAACTGGCTTACCTGATATCTGTACACAAAAATGGGCCCAAAAATGGGCCCAAAAAATGGTCCCCCCTGACCCCGGGGTCAGGGGGCCCATTTTTGGGCCCCCCTGACCCCGGGGATCGGGGTACGGGGTCAAAACCCAGCTAAGAACCTTCTCCCCCTCGAGGACTACCCCCATGCCAAATTTCATCAAGATCGGTCCGGCGGTTTGGATTTCTATAGAGAACAAACAAACAAACACACACACACATTGCCTTTTATATATATAGAAGATTATTACATTTCTGATGATTTCATTCACCCCAAAAAAAAGCTGGGTACAAATTTTTATGCAAAAAGATCAAATATTTTAAAAGTTATGCCACTTGAAATCTCTAAATAAAAGTCACAATTCTGAAACACAAGACAGAGGGGCTAAAAGCCAATATCTGCTAAAAGTAAAAGAGTCTGTATGAAATGAAGAGGTCAAAGTTTTAAAAAAGTTTTTATTTTATTAAGTCTTCTGTATAAAAATCAGCAAGATTGAAGATGATATGATATTTATGATGATATTTTTCTTTAAATTTCTGACATAAATATATTATCATCATACTCAATTATAACTTTTATAAAAAACAAATATTATTTATCAATTTAAATGTTTGCTTCTTTTGAAACTCACAATACTAGGAACCTGTATTATTGGGGGCTGTAAGGGACCCTAGGGAAATCATCAAAACTTTTTCTGAACTTGAAAAATCATTAAAAAATTTTCTGAACTATAATATGATAGGAAAATGGGAAAAAGTTTAAATTTGCACTTTATATTTCAGTATAAAAACAAAATTTCCGTACAACATATAGCAGAACTAGCAAATGAAAAAGATATGTCAAACACATTTTCATCATTTTCAACTTGCATAACCCTAAAAATAAATAAAAATTTATTAAAAAACATGAAAAAGAAATTTATTTAAAAAATTTTTAAAATTTAAAGTTATATACATATATATATATATATATATATATATATATATATATATATATATATATATATATATATATATATATATATATATATATATATATATATATATATATATATATATATATATATATACACACACACATATACATATATATATATATATATACATATACATATATACATATATATATATATATATATATATATATATATATATATATATATATATATATATATATATATATATATATATATATATATATATATATATATATATATATATTTGTATATTATTCAGGCCTTCTGAAGAAAAGCGTGTCGTAGCATCTGACCATTTATATAACTAAAAGTTTATTAGACAAAATTTAATAGACAAAAAATTGAAATTTTAAAGTTATTTAATCTAAAAATTACTTTAGAACCTAATTATTTAAAACTTTCGAAGCTTTGATATTTTCTAGCGTCTAGCAAGTGAATAAAAACGGAAAAGGAATGGTATTAATTAAAAGGATTGAAACCCGCATTCAATGCCAAACTAACAGTCGCACCCTAAATATAGAACAATCAAAAGAACTATGTTGAGGATGTGTCAAGTAAAAAATTATGAACTTTTAACTATTAATAGAAGATTTAAAGTTAAAAAATATATTATTTTAATGCTGTTTTATATATTTATTTAATGGCTTTTTATTTATTTATTTTGTCATTCGATTAAGAATTTGTTGTTCTTTTCAGTTTATGGTTTGTTTATTTTTAATTTCTATACAGTTAATTTGATTTTTCAAGCACATTTTCAAAATGCATAAATTATCAAAATATGTAAAGAGTCATGTCTAAATTGTCAAAACAAAATATTATTTACTTGATCAGATGAGGTGTACAACTGCCTTTCTTCAGAAGGCTTTTATATATATATGTGTATATATATATATATATATATATATATATATATATATATATATATATATATATATATATATATATATATATATATATATATCAGGGACGAATTTAGACCTGTTTTAGTGCCGTTAGAGTGGTATGGGCACCCAAAAAAAAGCGCCTTAAAATTATTTTACCTTTTAATTTTTCTTTTTACTCTTTTATTAATAGAAGGAAAAAAAATTTTGGTTTTAAATGCAGTAGTAAATAATTAATTTTCAATTTATTTTAGCTACTTCATTTTTTCTTCAGTACGATAAAATGATTAATTCAATTCAAGCAATTGCATTTTTTAAGTAATTATGTGACACAACTGTCCTTCGATTACTAACTGAATGTTTAAAAAAAAGCGCATGTTGTTACGAAACTTATTTTAAAAACTTGTTACGAAATCTTATGACAATGGAATGTATAAAAAGTTTGCTTTTTCAAATGATAGAACGATTTTAAAATATCCATTTATAATAAAATTAACTTTTGTTTGTTGGCAATTAAGAGTGCTTTTGATAATAAATGAACAAAAGAAAAAAATTTCACTCTTAATAACTATTATACAAATATAATTTTTGAATGAATGAACTTTTGAATGAATGAACTTTTGATCTTAAGTTTTCTATTTTAGTTAACACAAAGAAAACAAAAAAACGAAACGTTAACTTTTTCAGAAAGTTATGTTTCTTTTCCATAATAAAAAAAAAATAACGATTACAATAACTTCATAAAACTTTTATCAAGATCAAGTTATTTCTAAACTTTTTTAAAAATAACTAGATCTTGATAAAAGTTTTAAATGTTTAAAAAAATCCATACTAAATGTAACTTTATAATTAAACATAATTTTTGTAATTATAATTGCCTTAATGAATAAAAAAATAAAATATAATTTTTTAAAATATGTTTTTTAATTAAAAAACTACATCATTTTAATAAATTATGTTTAACATAATTATCACTTCTTTAATTATCTTTAATTTAAAAGACACTTTAAAATCACTTTAAAAATAATTATTACCTTTGCAAAAGTTAAATGAACAGATTTGATAATATTTATGACAAAATTTTAAAATTAAAATAATAGTAAATATGTTTATTATATGCTTATGTTTTTTATTCAAATAGTTATTGAGTACAAGACGTAAAACTATTTTGTTAATTTTAAAAATATTACACGATTAAATATATGTAAATGTATTATGTAATGTAAATATTGATTAAAAATTGTTTATAGTATTTAAATAATTAGTTACTAGTTATTTAAAATATTAATAACTACTAATATTAAATTTACTAAAATATAGTTAATAAATGTTCAAAATACTTTAAACAATTTTCAATAATTATTTATAAATAACGTGGTTAAATTCTTAAGTAAAATAGTTTTCTTATCGTAACTAAATTACATGGTTACATGTAACGGTAAATTTATTCATTCAAGGAAATGCCTTTAAATCAACTCCTTATTTTCGGATAAACACGTATGATTAAAAATGATGATTAAAAATCATCGTCACAGCACCTGTTTTGTTTAGGGTTTGGTTAGGGCAGGCAGTCTATCAAATAATAATTGCGTATATATATATGCAGGCCTCGACAGAAGTAAATGAGTGCAAGAGCCAAAAAAACCTCTTCAAAGTCGAAATGACGAGCCTTGCAAGCAGCTCCTCTAAACAGCTTCTTACAAGAGCATTTTGTTTTTGTATGAGCTATCTCATAGATCATCTAGGTCTTATTATAAAAATCCGAAAAATTGTTTGGGTAAAATATCCGGAAAAAATCCGCAATAAACTTTCCTTTATTTTCCTTTTAATTTTGCTTTTAACTGAATTATTTCCGTTTTTTTTTTTTTTTTAATACTTTTTGTATGAGTGATGAGTGAAAAAGCTTAAACAACAAATATATTACAAAAATATACACCTAAACTTGTATGTATGGAAAACATTTTGGATATCCGGAAAAAAAAAAAGTTTAGAAAAGTATCCGGAATTCTAGAAATGTCCAGAAAGAGATAATCCCGATATCTGTTTATTCATTAATATAAAGAAAAATTTTAAAAAATTAATAAAAATCATTAATGAAAAATTTTGCTTACCAAATACAAAACTTTATTTTATACTTGCTACAAGCATATGTTTGTAACGTTAAAGTTACAAGAATATATAGATAACAAGTCTCATCTATTGTGCAGTAAAAAAAATTTTAGATGAGGATTTTCTTTGGGATTTCACATTAGCTACCCATTTAATTATTAACAACATTACTTATTTGATACAAATTTGAAATCAAAAAAATAACTTTGTGTCAGAAAAAAATATTCCTTTGCGTGCGTCAAAAAAAAAAAATATATATATATAATATATATATATATATATAAATATACAAAATATATATATATATATATAATATATATATATAAATATATAAAATATATATATATAATATATATATATATACAAATATATAAAAAATATATATCTATTAAATATATTTATTTGTATTTTTACATAATTATTTATATTTATATACACATAAATATACATATATATATATATATATATATATATATATATATATATATATATATATATATATATATATATATATATACATATAAGTTTCATGCCTATATGGCAATCATCAGCCATTGAATACAAATTCAAAAACAAAAAAAAACCGCTAAAATTACAAAATACTGTGTAGTGGGATCTTAACGTCGCTAAGAAAAAACAAAATATCAGCTAATCACCGGTGTCAAAAAAAGATAAGAGGAATTTATTCTTGTGTCTGCATTTTGAAATCAACTCATTTCGTTTATTTAACAAGTTATCACCTTTATATGTTAAAATAAGGAATTTTTCGTATAAACAAAGATTGCAAATTTTTGACGAAGTGTTATAAGGATTGCAACGTTTTACAATTTTCCACTTAATTAAGGGTGTAAACATTTTGACTTTTATGTCCCAAATTTCTTTAGACAATTCGGTATCATTTTTATATTTATTAATGTTAAAAGATTTTAGATGGTTAGCATAGCGAAATTTAAATGGAGTTTCACATAAGCCAAAATATACTTTTTCTTTGTAGTCAGGTTCATTTGACGACACGGTCGTCAAATGAACCTTGTTTTTTCTTAGCGACGTTAAGATCCCACTACACAGTATTTTGTAATTTTAGCGGTTTTTTTTGTTTTTGAATTTGTATTCAATGGCTGATGATTGCCATATAGGCATGAAACTTAAAGTACCATAGAAAAAGTTGTTTTTTCTTCGTTAATATATATGTATATCGCTCTATTTGAAGTATCTTTTTAATATTGAGCACTCTTTTACGACTATGAGTTTTGTTTTATTATTATAATACAAAACAGCCTTAAATATCAATATATATATATATATATATATATATATATATATATACATATATATATATATATTATATATATATATATAGATCTATAGTTTGTTGGCTTTGGGAAGAGCGGAAGGAAAAAAGTGATTCTTACGCCCACATATACGTCACTTTTAATTACTTTTAACTTTCGTCCAACATTTCCCTGTTGGACGAAAGTAAAAACCATTAATTTAATTACAAATTAATCATTTTTTTAAAAAACCACAAAAACGCAAATTTAATTGACCGGAATGTATTTAAAAACATTCTGAATGTTTTTAAAACATTCTGAATGTTTTTAACAATATAAACAATGTTTTTATTTTTATTTTTTTTAATAAAATGTTTTTATTTTTATTTTTTTTAATAAAATGTTTTTATTTTTATTTTTTTTACTGTAAATCATGCGCGGAGTGTTGCTACATCGACTATCTTATAGCCTGACTCGCAAGGGAGTGCTGCTACATCGACTGACAAATAGCCTGACTCGCAAGGGAGTGCTGCTACACCGACTGACAAATAGCCTGACTCGCAAGGGAGTGCTGCTACATCGACTGACTGAGGGTTTGGTTGGGGCAGGCAGTCTATCATTATTAAAAAAAAAAATTTCCGGTCTTGCATTTTAATTTTTACTTTTTGTCAACAAAATATGGAAAAAACTTTCGGACAACATCTAAGGGTTTTAAAATATATATAAATATATATATTTATATATATATATATATATATATATATATATATATATATATATATATATATATTACCAGTTAAATAAAAATGAAAACTATAAAAACAAAATTATATCTATTTATATGCATACATAATTATTTGCATTTATATACACATAAATATATATATATATATATATATATATATATATATATATATATATATATATATATTATATATATATATATATATATTTATATATATATATATATATATATATATATATATATATATATATATATATATATATATATATATGTATATATGTATATTTATGTGTATATAAATATAAATAATTATGTAAAAATGCAAATAAATATATTTAATAGATATATATTTTTTATATATTTGTATATATATATTATATATATATATTTTATATATTTATATATATATTATATATATATATATTTTATATATTTATATATATATATATTATATATATATATATTTTTTTGACGCACACAAAGGAATAATTTTTTCTGACACAAAGTTATTTTTATGATTTCAAATATATATATATATAAATATATATATATATATATATATATATATATATATATATATATTATATATATATATATATATATATATATATATATAATATTATATATATAATTATAAATATACGCGGTAAACTTAATCAACGCTAACTAATAAAGTTAAATATTTCACAACCCAGAGGTAATCCACTGTTGTAGTGCGGTAGCCCTCCTATCAAAAACTTGTTTAAAGAATTGTTTTTGGTTTATCAAAATGATTACAGAATTTCTACAAGAGAAAAATTAGCCAAAACTTGGTGGCAGAGCTAGTGAATCAAGTAAACAGCTACATGAGAGGTGTTGGAATATATCAAAGTTTCTGATGACCCTTGCTGATCGATTAAATATACTCGAGCACAACAAAAATGAGAAAAGCAAAGAAATAGCAAAACTCCAAGTATATTTAGAAACAGCAAAAAAAGTACAAGTAATAAAACAAGGTGTTAAAAATGCTAAAAAACCAGCTGACCAGCTTGCTGTAGCAAATGCAACTATAAGTGAGTTAAATGGAAGAGAAAGAAGAAAAAAGAACGTATTTATCTATGGAATACCTGAATCCGAAAAGGAATTTTTAACAGATAAAAAAGCAGATGATAGCAAAATAATCAAAGAGATATTTAATGTAATTGGCAAAAGCAGTGTTTCACCAGTTTATGCAAGAAGACTAAAATCTAAAGATACAACTAAACCAGGTCCAATAATAGTTGAACTAAGTGATGTTTCGTTAAGAAATCCACTTCTTCTAGCAGCAAAAAATTTGAGAGAGAAAGAAGGTTACAAATCAATTTACATAAGTCCAGATTTAACTGAAGCACAAAGAAGTCTTGATTACGATTTAAGAAAGAAAAGAAACGAAGCAAACAGTACACTTGCTGAAGACTCGCCCTTTCGATATGGCATTCGTGGAAATCAGATCGTCAAAATTAAATCTCAACAGTACTAACTCAACAGAATCTTTTCAGCCATTATCTATAAACGGACTAAATGCTTTAAAATGTATGTATTTAAATGCGACCTCTTTAGAAAATAAATTTGATGAATTTAAGGTATTAGTAGACACTTACCGTCCACAAATCATAGCTGTTAGTGAAACATGGTTCAAAAGCATCTCGGTTGTAAATCTAAATGGCTATAATCTATATAGAAGAGACAGAAATGATGGGCGCAGAGGTGGTGGTGTGTGTCTATACATTACTGAAACTATTAAATCATTAGAGCTAAATGATGCTGTTTTTAACTTAAGTAAAATTGAACAAATCTGGGCTACAGTGTACCTTGAAAACAATAAATATTTAGTTGGTTGTATCTACAGACCCAACGATTTTGTTGACATGAGCGACTTGGATTTGGTTTTTAAAAAGACTAAAGACTATATTGATATAAAAGGATACAAAGACTTACTTATTACAGGAGACTTTAATTTCCCGTCAATTGTATGGTCAAATGGATACATTACAAACATTAAAAATGAAAATGGTATCGAGTATAACTTTAGTGAAACTCTTACCAGAACCTATCTGTATCAACATGTAAATGTTCCAACATTTCAAATGTCAAATAATTCTGCCACTAACACTCTTGATCTAATCTTCACAACTCAGTCGGGGAAGCATCTGCGCTATTGACCCAAGATCTGTCCTTGGTAACATAAATAAAGGTCATTTGGTCATCTTTATTGATTTTATTATTAAAAGTATGGTTAATAACTTATCGCACAGTTACTTAAAATTTAATTACAAAAAGGCTAACACCAATAAAATTTCTGACTTTATTACAAATATTGATTGGGTAATGATGTTTGAAACTTTATCTGTTCAGGAAATGTATGACAATCTAATTCACTTTACAAATGTATCATGTAATCAATTCATTCCAGTGCTTGACGTATCTCGAATAAAAAAGCAAATTGCTCCATGGATCAAAAATGATCTTAAAACTCTAATTAAAAAAAAGCAAAATCTTAGATACCTGAATTGTGCTTGTAAATGGAGAGATCTTACTCTGTCTAAAGAGTACAAACTGACTTGCAAGTTAGTGAAAAAAGAAATTAAAATAGCTCGTCTTGCATATGAAAATGTTTTAGTTAAAAGATCCAAAACAAACCCGAAGCTGAAAGAGTCAGATACAGAAAGAGATCTTGGAGTGCTTTTTAATGCAAATTTAAAATGGAAAAATCAAGTAATGAATGCTTCTAACAAAGCAAATCAAATGCTTGGTCATATCAAAAAGTCATTTGCCTGTTTCGATTATAAATTACTTCGTTTGCTTTATGTTACTTTTATTCGCCCATTACTAGAGTTTGCAGTTCCGGTATGGTCTCCATATTATAAATCTGATTGTGACTATATCGAAAAAATCCAGCACAAAGCTACTAAACTAGTATCATCAATCAGAAATCTTTCCTATACAAAAAGACTTGAAAAATTAAACCTAACTACTCTAGTGGAAAGGAGACAAAGAGGAGATCTAATACAAATGTATAAAATTATGAATAATATTGACATATTAGAAAAATGCAATCGTTTTCCAATAGATAATAATCATACGAGAGGTCACTGCTTTAAATATTTCAAGGAAATGACAAAACATAAGCACAGAGAAAACTTCTTTTTTAATCGAGTAGCGAATGTATGGAACTCTCTGCCAGAAGAAATTGTTAAATCGCCTTCAGTCAACAGCTTTAAAGCAGCAATTGATTGCTGGATGAGCAGCAATCGATCAATTCGGCTGTCAAAGTGTGCCTGATAACACACTCACTGGCTCTGCCAGTTACAGCGTTTCCTACTAACTAACTAACTAACTAACATATATATATATATATATATATATATATATATATATATATATATAATACGATTTAAAAAAAATTAAAAATCATAAAAACAAAATTATACATTAAAATGATAGTGACAAAATTTGTTTATGACATCAAGAAAAAATCAGCCCTTGAAATAAGGGTCGGCATTCGGCATTGCTGACCTAAAAGTGTTTGAGTTTGGCAAAAAATGGTTGATCTTGTTTCTATGTTTTATGATCAACCCTTTGTGTTAATTTTTCTTTTGCCGACCTATATATATATATATATATATATATATATATATATATATATATATATATATATATATATATATATATATATATATATATATATATATATATATATATATATATAAAATTAAAAACCATAAAAACAAAATTATACATAAAAATGATATAGTGACAAAATATATATATATGTAGTTTTAAAAAGCACTTTGATATGCATTTAGTTTTATTTATTTCAATATATATATATATATATATATATATATATTTATATATACATATTCAACATCTTCGCTTCAAACAAGTCTGCAAGCAGCCACTATTAGAGTTGGAAGTTACTGGAAAAGAAAAAATTAAGTTTAAAGAGCAAGATAACAATTGACAGACGACTTAAAAGATTGGAAATTATATGAATCAGGAAAGCAAGATGAAGGAAGTGAATTCCAAAGAACTGATGTTCGAGGAAAAAAACTAGACAAATAAGAGTTTTTGGAGAACTTAAGAATAGTCACAGAAAAAGGATAAGAGTTGAGTGAATGACGAGTAACAATTTTAGTCGATAGCACAAGAGACAATAGCACTTTAGAGCAGTGCCCGTTATAGTATTTGTAGAAAAGAGAAAGAGAAGCAACATTACGACAATGTGATAATGGTTGGAGGTTGGCTGCAAAAGCAGATCCAACTATATTTACAATGCACCTTGTCTTAAAGAGTAAGGGCATCATTGGAAGATTCGCCCCAGATATGGCAACAGTATTCCATTTAAGGACAGATTTGAGATTTATAGATAAAGACTAGAATCCAGAGTAAGAAAGTGTTGAGCACAATAAAGAGACGCAACCTGTCAAATCTGTTAAATCAAATCTGTTGCAAAATTAGCAGATGCTAATTTTGCAACAGATTTGGTATATGGTTTTTAAGAAAAAATCAGAAGTAAGAGTTAATCCTAGAAGATGAAGAGTAGATGACTCATCGAGTACATCACCATTCATAAATATAGGAAGATCTAAATTACTGCAATGATTGGCTGAAAAAAATTGAGTTTTATCTGTATTGAAGTTCACCAGCCACTGTGAGTCTCATGCTGTAGCAGAAGTGAGATCATTTTCAGGGTCAAATGCCATCTCCAAGCGATCAGATGATGTTGGCTTCTTATTATAATAAGAATAAATGGTTGTACCATCAGCAAACAATGCCACTTTAGGTGTAAGAATATCTGGAAGATTGTTAATATAAATTAAAAAGAGTATAGGGTCAAGTATAGAACTTTTAGGAACCCCTGAAGTTACAGGATATGAACAAGAATATGAACAAGTGCTGTCCATCATGGACAACTTTTATACTATGATTGAAAAGGAAGGATTCAATAACCTTAAAGATGTTACCTGATACACCGTAAGAAGAAAACTTATGGAGAAAACCAGCATGCCAAACTTTATTAAAAGCTTTAGAAATGTCAAGAGCGATAGCCTTAACCTCTCCACCTCTATCTAATGTATGATAAAATCTATCAATTATTACTGTTAACGAATCTGCAGTAGAACAAGAAGATTGAAATTCATACTGATAATCAAAAAGTAAGTTATTAGATTCAAGATAGGAGATTAAGTGTTTGTTAATTAACGATTCAAAAATCTTACTTATGATAGGAAGAAGACTAACGGGTTGATAGTTAGATGAATCAGATCACTCTCTAGGATTTTTGAAAATAGGGATAACAGATGCCGCTTTCCAGCAGGCTGGAAAACAAGACTCTGATAAGCACTTATTGAATAGTTTTGAGAGTATAGACGAAAGCTCCTGAGAACACTTCTACAAGACTATAACAGGAATGTTGTCCGAACCACAAGCTGTAGAAGAGTCTAAGCAGGAAATCCCCTTAGATACAAAAGCTGGAGTAATGTGAAGCAATGGATCAACCTGTTTGTTGGCAATATCAGGTAGAAAACAACTAGTGGAATCAAGAGATATTGATGAAAAGTTCTTAGCAAACAGTTTAGCTGTGTTTTTAAGTAATGTGGCAAAATCTGAACCATACAAGAGAGGTGAAATAACAGACTTGCCCTTGTTATTGATACTGCTAAAGATTCACCAGAAGTCTCAAGAGCCTAATTTTCGAGATAAAATACAAGATTTCATGACAAGATCATCATACTAAGAGTAGCGGGCTATGGCGTTAGGCAAAACCTTTTTACAATGGTTTCTAGCAATAGTAAACAGATGTCTGTTTTCTGGAGAATTGTTATGCTGATAGATATGGAAGTAATAGTTTTGATTGGAAATTGCAGCAGCACAATGTGATGTAAACCAAAGAGAAGAGTGAGATTTGACTCGGAATCATCGAGAAAGAATACAAGATTCCATGCCAGCCTGAATCCAAAAAGTAATGTAAGAAGCACATTTATTAACAATAATGTAAGAAACTCATCTCTTGAATAGCTAATTCTTCCCGTCATTCAAGTTAAACAGTTTAACCCATTTTTAGACATCCAAATCTTTCTGACTTTTGTTGCTTCAATTCTCAATTAAACTCTTTTACGGCTTGTGGTCCAGACAAAATTTCTGTCATAGTCTTACATAAGTGTTCTCCAGAACTCTCTCAATTTTCTAAAGTAACTAATAAGCGTTTGAGTGAATCTTGTTTTCCTGTCTTCTGGAAAATGGATAAGTGGTTCCAATTTTTAAAAATTCTGGAGAACATTCTAAACCCTCTAACTACTGTCCAATCAATCTTTTCTCTATTTTCAGCTAAGTCTTTGATCCTTTAATCAACAAATTTCTGACATCTAATTTTGAGCCAAATAACTCTCTGACAATCAATATGGTTTTCAAACTTCTCGTTCTATGGCTGACTTGCTAACTTCTGCAACTGAAAGATTTTGCTGTGCATTAGATAAGGGTATAAGACAAAGGGCTATTGCATTTCAAAAAGCTTTTAATAAAGTTTGGCATGCTGGTCTACTCCATAAGCTTGCTTCATATTGTGTTTCTGAGGAGATCTTTGAGAATATTAATTCATTTTTTTCTAATCGCACTATTAAAGTAAACACTCTTTTATTTCCAGTAACTTTTGAGGTACCTTAAGGCTCTTACCATGATGCTGTGTTGTTTTTTATCTTTATTAATGATCTTCCAGACAAACTAAAGTGACTCTATTTGCTGACAAACTAACTTATTAGTCCGGTCTTGACTAAAAGTCTTTTCTTTTGGATTGCTTAGAACAAGGAGCCAATCTTAAGTCTGATCTCTCTTCTGCAAACAACTATCACATATTGTCAATATTCTTGTATTAATGAATGGCAATAATCTATTTGAGTCCTCTTCTTTACATCTTTTTAGATTTTCATTTACTACTGACCTCTAATGAAAATCATATTTACAATCAATTGAAAAGTTAGCATCTGCTTAAGTTGCATCTCTTCATTGTGCTCGCAATTATCTTACTCCTGACTCATTCTTTACCTCTACAAATCTTTTATTCATTCCTGAATGAAATACTGTTGCCATATTAGGGCTGGTTCTTATAATGATGCTCATCCTCTTGTAAACAAGATTTAAAAACGCTTTGTATATGTAGTTGGTTATGCTTTATCTGTCAAGCTTGAGCCGTTCACTTATCGTAGCGATTCCATGGCTCAATGAAAAACATTTAACGTTTGACAAAAGAAACATAATTTTTATAAACTTTACTCTCTTATATCTTTTGTATGGTTAAGCAAGCACCTTGAGATTTTTTGCATCATTTAGTGTTACTCAACCTCTTTCCAGCCATATAAAGAAAGTACTATGCTTTATATGACTTCACTTAAATATTATCCATATCCTGAGACCACTTTTGAGAAAAAAACTTGATGCAGTAATGTTTCTTAAATGAAGCTTTTGGAGGTAAGGATTCCTTAGTACCAAAACACATCCAATTTTTATAAAACTTTTCGTATATATTAAAAAATGATGAGGAATCTAATGAAATGTAAACATTTTTTAACATTTATCCCTTAAATTTTTAGTTCTCAGCAATTTAAAACTTCAAGGTTTATTTTTATACAAAAAAACAACATTTTTTTAAAATATCTAGGTGGAAATGGCAAGTATAGCCTTTCCTCTTTTTAAAACAAGTAATTATTTATGCTTTTTTGAAGAATAGGTATTATGGATTTTTATATAGAAATTATGTATGTATGTATGTACATATGTATGTATGTATGTATGTATGTATGTATGTATGTATGTATGTATGTATGTATGTATGTATGTATGTATGTATGTATGTATGTATGTATGTATGTATGTATGTATATATAAATTACTTCGCGTATTTTAAGACGTTTTTTGTTTGATTTTGTGTTTCTGAAATTTTGACTTCAAATAAAATTGAAATTGAAAATATAATTCTTTATTAAAGACTTCAGTTTTCAAGGCAATAAAATAATGATTTTACTTTTTTTAAAGGTATTCTGTCTGGATTATTCAACTTCCAGCTTGATTCTTACTACTTTTACTACAGTCTGTACTACAGATTCTTTAAACTGTTTTTTCAAAAAAAAACTGGAAATAGTCATCAACTAAAGTTCATAAAAAGGAAATTTGTAAGAAAGTTATCAGTTTTTTTTTTTCATTAATTTTTCTATTTTTTATATTGGTCAAGTAAAAGAACCAATGAACTATAATAATTATTTAAATTCCCTTCTTTAAGGCTGTGAAATTAACAACAATGAAATCAATCTACATGAAATGGTGGTTCCATCTATAAGTCAAGAATGTATAAGTCGTACTTTGATAAAAGTAAATTTTTAAATTCTGAACAATATAGCACAAACATTTTACATTTCAATAATTTTCTTTATTGAAACCAAAGTTTGATGATCCGCCCCTCTATTTAACTTAAGCACTTTGATCAACAAAGGCTTTGTTATAATCACTTAAATTAAGTTTAATATTAATTTTAGCTATCAAAATGTTGTCAGAAACAGCAACCTTTATAATATATTAGAAATATTTGGATTTTCTAAATGTAAATGATGGCATTATTTCTGTCAAATATGTTTTTATGCATTTTTATATATTTTTAACACATTTTGTGTATCTGTGTTTCTAATAATATTTTTTTTTTACATTTTTAAGTAGAGTTTCTGCTGTTATATTAGCCTATTGCTGTTGTAAGTACTCCAAATTTCAAAAAGTTGATTTGCTGTAAGTTATTTTCATTAAAAATTAAATTTATTTGCCTTAACACATTAATTTACTGATTGGTAGGTAAATTAAGCAATAATTTTAAAATGTATTATTTGAATTCCATGATTCGTTTATGCATATTTGCAAGGTTGTTATTATAATACAACCTCAAATTTTATTTTCCAAAACTAACTGAATAAGTAAAAACCCTCAGTATGTAAAATAGATGATTCTGGTCAATCTGCTCTGGTTTAAAAAGAAATTGGATCATTATGAAAAACTTCAAGTCAAATGTAATAACGGTTCAAAAATATCAAACACATTTAAAGTAGATATGCCATTTGGTTTGTCCAGCTCTTTTGCAACAAATTACTGACTGGTCTGTAAATTATACAACAATTTTAAAATTATGTATTATTTGATTCCTTTATGCATATTTGCATGGTGTAATTATAATATAACCCCAAGTTTTATTTTACAAAACTAAATAAGTAAAAAACCTCAGTCTGTAAAATAGATGATTCTAGGCAATCTTGACAGATTTGAAAAAAAAAAAAATTTGTTATTTTATTTTCTTATAGTTATTGAATCACTATGGAAAATTTAAAATCAAATGTAATAACCGTTCAATAGTTATTCAAAACTCAATATGATCCAAAAATATTCTCTTTTTTGGTTTTTCACTGCAAATTTTCCGTACTTGAGCCCTATACCTTTTGTCCAAAAATCATCAATTTTTGCACTACAAAAAATTCAATAACTTTGGATTCGCTAAACTTCAAAGGCCAAATGATCCTCATTTTTTAGGTCAATTCAAGCTCTATACAATGATATTAATTATATATGCTTATTTGAAAAATAAAAAAATCATCTGAAACGGCTACCTATCGTCATAAGGTTGCTTTTTTCTACAAATACTATTATGGTTGCTGCTTATAGGAGTTTTTATCAGTTTTTATTTACTTTTATCAGTTTCATCAACTAAAACTCATCCCTACTTGATTAGTCATTAAGCAAAGTTGCATATTTTTTTTTACTGTAATTGTCCCTGCATGCTCCAAAAACAAGATTAACCCCATTTTTTTCACATTTTTTTTTTTAGTTTGAAACATTATCAATTTAATGGAAATGATAAAGACTTGGCAGTGTTTCATTTACTGTGTCCTTAGATTTTGATTTAACAATTATGAAAAATAAATTTTAATATCAAAAACAAATTAAAATATATATATATATATATATATATATATATATATATATATATATATATATATATATATATATATATATATTTTAGCAAAAAAGTTGAATTAGGCCAAACCAGGCTGCACCTCTATTTTGGAGCTAAATGAAATGAAATTTTGTATTTATTTAAAAAAAAAAGTAAAACTAAAATTTGATTTATTTCATGGCTATTTTGGTAAATAAAAAATAGTGTAATTTTACTTTTTAAATCTTTGATGTTTTTCTATGAATCACTGCTCCTAAAATAAGCAAGGGTCCTTCTTTAATTCAAAGGTTCTTTTAAAATATTTATTTAACCACCTATCCTCAAAATTTGAAGTAAATCTGATGTGCTCATATTAAGTTTAGGTTTCCTCAAGCACCCAAGGTTTTTTTGTGAATTTGGAAATTTGAAGCATTGTTACTCTGAGTTCGCATATATAAAATTATCGGATCACATGGTAGTTTTATTGAATTCTGATTGGCGCAACACTTATTTTTTTATTTCGCTTCTAAACTTTGAACAGATTATTAAATTTTGTTTTATTAAATATACAAGTTGTTTGGTCTATGCAGTATTTGGTCTGTTCAGTCTATTATTTTGATTTTAGTGTATTTTTTATTAGATTTTTGATATAGATTTGTTATATTCTTTAGTGATTTGCAAATCTCAAAATGCCTAAAAATATTATTTTTGATCATCTTCAGTCTTTGCATAGTGATGTAACTTTTAATTCACAGATAACATGCCTCAAAAGACATGTTATTTTTTTATATAACAAAAATAAGTTTTCTTTTACTACCACAGCAAATATTGTTAGTGAAACATTTAGTTGTCAAACAACAAAAAATCAAGTCAGACATTTAATAAACAGCAGTGTTATTAAATTCAAAAAGAACATCTCAAGGGATATGTCAAAGTTTGAAAAAATTTGTTCGAAAGTTTTCTTTAGGACAATAGTTCCCGAAGCTATTAATGAATTTTCATCAGCATCTACTCCAGCCTTTTTTGAACTTTCTCAACCATCTATATCTTCAGTAAATCAAAATTTGATAAATCTAAATGGTTCAAGGGTTGCGCCAATCAAAGTTCAAGTTGAAGATTCAAGAGGAGCCTGATGTGATACCAATAAAAGCTAAATCAAAACGCCGTCTTACTTTATTATCACAATCACATAGTGATGAAAAAAAAATATATAGGGAAGCAATTTTTAACACAAAGAGCTAACTTAAACAAATGCCTATTGAAGTAAGACTATTGAAGAAAAAAATTTGGAAAAAAATATCATTATTTGTAATCTTAGAAAAAAATTAAAATCTATTAAAGTTGAAGCAGGTCAACAAAACTGCAAAAGGCTGTTGTTATTATTAAAAAGACAGAGACAAAATATCAGCAACTTAAAAAACAAAGCTCTGAAATTATACAACTTAAAGGAAAACTTGTTATAAATTCTCAAATAATTAAATCACTTGAACATCAAAATCTTCTTCTTGGAGAGAAGATTTATAGTTTAGAATGCAATTTAATGGTTTCGAAGAAAAACAAAAAAATATATAATACAGAACTACGAACACTTGTTTTTGATGCTGTGACTAACCAAGTATCTGCAAATTGCATTTCTTCTTTAATTCAAAGTTTTACCCAACATCTATGTGTTACCATTAAAACTGTTCTTTGCCGCACTACTGTTGAACAAATGGTTAGGAAACTAGGTGTTATCACTGACCTCCAAACAGCAGAAATTGCTATATCTGAAAAGAATTTAACACTTGGATTTGATGCCACAACTCAGGAAGGTGTACATGCCAGCTGTATCCACCTTACTACTAAAACTGGTTGTCAAGTTGTAGCGCTAGATGAGTTAAGTGGTGGCACATCAGAGGACTACGAGCAGCATATATGTCAATCCATAGACAACTTAGCCAAAACTTATGCCTCGTTTCATTTAAAAGATTTTCAAGAAAGTCGTCAAACTATAATTGGCAACATATCTAATACAATTTCTGATCGAGCTATTACAAATCATGCTACAACAAAAAAGTTAAGTCTGGCATGGAATAAAACCTTCAATGAGTTAAATTGTCATCTTCATCCTCTAGAAACATTTTCCAGTAACTGTAGATCTGCACTAAAAGTAATAGAAGCAGAAAATGAAAAACTATTTGGTAGCGACTGCATGGCCGGAAATATTGTTGTGCAACTAAATAAACTTCGGTACATGGATGGAAAAGGTGATCCTAAAGGATTTGTTTTATTTTTATTAAAAGAAGAGCTTCCTAAAGGTTTACTTCCTAGATACAGAGGAAATTGTTTGCATATTTTTTTTCATATTTGTGGAATATTAATTCAACATTATGACATTTTAAAAACATTTCTGACATCAGGTACTATTTCATGCGTTCGATTACAAGCCAGTTTATCTACTGACTTTGAAAACAATATTGCTAAACGAGAACTTTGTGCTGCTGGATTAATAGGAAAACTTATAACTAGTCCTTGAATAAAAAAATTTTATGTTTCAGCCAAAAAACAAATCTCTCATTTAGATGGTATTGTTATTATAAAAAGGGTCCTTGATACGGTTCACCAATGTCTAAAAAATCCATTAAAAATCTTATCAAGATCACAAAATTTCTTTGATGAAGAGTTTGATAAAAAAGATCTTGTCTGAAAGGCTCTTATTGAATTCTGCCCTAAAGACGACAATATGAAAAAAATGATTTCTGTTTGCTTGACTGCTATATCTGAAGCAATCAATAGGCAATATAAGAAATACTTTAGTATGAAGCCCACAGAACAAATGGAATTTGAGACTGAATCTGCAAGACTGCACAATATGGATGTCGAGGAAATGATGGGAATGTTTAGTGCAGCACAGAAATTTGCACCTAATGCAACTCTTTGTTACCTATCATCAAGACTGCGTGCCAGAAAAAACAATGTCATCAACTATTTAAACGGTCTTCCAAAACATGTTAAAGAGTTTGTGATGGAGTGGGCCATAAATTTTGCAACAAAATAAAGAGAGATTTAAGGAGATGACACACAGAGCAGAGCAAAAATGGCAAAAAAAAGATACAAAAGAAAAAAAAAAAATAGAAAAAAAATTAAAAATATTAGATATAAGTGTTGAAACTTTTGGAAACGAGTTTCTAGACATAAGTGAAGCAAATTTTAATGATATTTTAGATGTCATGTCTGGAGCTGCTACAGGCAGAAATATATGCCATATTTGGTATGAAGATGAAAAAGAGGTTATATACAATGGAAAAATTGAAAAAATAAAGAAAAAGATACATGATACATATGTTGTTGCTTATTGGAATAAGGAAGAAAATTATAATGATGCAATAGACTATGATATTTCAAAAGTTCAACTTGCTTGTGACATTATACTTGGGGACCTCATGATGGCATGAACATCTTTAAACGGAACACTTTTATCCATAAAATTTTAAAATGATAAAGTTTAATGTTTTTTTTATTACTTTGTTTGTACATATAAAACTTTATATTTAGTTTTAATTTTTTTAATTATATATTCAGTTTTATATTTGTAACTAAATATTTGTTTTATATACTCTAAGCTTTATTTTGATATGTGATTTTTTAGTTGGAAGACAAAAATTTAGACGAATATACATTTTTTTGCAAAAAAAATTAAAAAATTGGGTCCAACTTTTCATAACCTCTCCATATATAAAAAATCGCAACTTAAAAATCTCATAACTTTTGAGGTACTTGACCTACAGAGATAATTTTCATATTTTTAAAAAATTCAAAATTAGAGCCATATATTTATGTATATGATATTGTTTTGTTTTAAAATTTCAAAATTTTCTCACATCACTAATATATATATATATTTAGAAAAAAAAAAAAAAATGAAAAAAAAAAACATTTGAACAAAAATAGACGTATATGTTATTATGTTCAAATTTAAATAAAAACTAAAAAGTGAAAAATTTATAAAAAACAGCCTAAAAGATAACCAATGTACAAAGACAATTATTACTTATAATTTATTACTTGTAACTATTACTTATAAATTTAATTACAAATTTTATAATTTTAATTACAAACCTATCCATTAAAATTTGAACACTATCATTTTGAACTCCCAAAACGAGCTTTTTTAACTGATTTATTTGGTTAAATATATTTAAAGTCATTAAACTAGTATTTTAAAAAATTGCTATAAAAACAAAACACGTGTTATTATTAATTCCTCAACGAAACTATAACGGTAAGTTGTTAAACACCATTTGGGTTTTTTCGCGTGATTCAATGTAACATTTTGACTTTTTAACAAAATGCAGACTTAGGAAGTTACTTTTCTTTATTACTAATAAAAATATTAAAAATAATTTTCTCGATCTGTGTTTTATTAAGTATATAAAATCTTATTTATATATATATATATATATATATATATATATATATATATATATATATATATATATATATATATATATATATATATATATATATATATATATATATATATATATATATATTCTATTAAACACCCAATAATTACATAAATTATAGGTAAAAAAAAACAAATAAAGAAAATGCTATGGGTGTTCTTGTACTGTTCTTAGAATGTTTTCTTCCATCAAAGTTCTAAATATAAGTCTTTGTTCCTTTAAATTCCATAATTGGACAGATTGTTTTAAAATTGAGGCGACATTGGCATCTAACACTTCCTTAGGGCGTGCAGTTTTAATTTTATTGCCCTCGATCATACATTGCAACATATTAATACCAAATTGCTTGCATATTAGCCATATCTCACCAACAAATAAACTTTGGTTATTTATACACGGCAACTGAGTCATTATAATGGAGTAACATATGGGGTCATTAAGTAGCCTGATAAATAAGTTTAATTTGTTATGAATAAGAATGTTCGATACAGAGTTTACTTTGAAAAAAGAATGGAGGTAATTTTTACTATGCTTAGAAATATTAAAAAATGATTTTAAGACAGATCGTCCAACTTTATCAATATTCTGTAGAAACTTATTGTTGCAACCACCCAGTTCTAGTCCGTAAAATAGCGTTGGAGTAGCTAGGGAATTAAATAAATAAATAATCGTAGCAGGCTGGCAGAAGCGAATTCCGTTTCTTATAAGAGCTTTTGCAACAGATAAAAATTGCGTTATCCTTTCATTTATATTCGTTTTTTGGAGTGTTGCCGTCATATTTTTGTTCTTATTATCCCAAAGGAAACCAAGATGTTTTAAATTGCTTTGAAACTTAATAGGAGCGTCGTTAACATAAATCACGTTATTGATGATCGAGCTTACTCCAGATATTAAAAATTCAGTTTTTTCTGCATTTAGTTTGATAAAGTTTGATATTACATACTTTTGGACGATGTTAATAAGATTTTGAAGACCAGATATAGTTGAACTTTGCAAAATTATATCATCCGCATACGCAATGACACCAGTGTATACCCCATTTATTGAAGTTCCTACTTTGGATTCTGAGACAATTTTCTCTAAAGGATTTTCAGTATAAATATTGTAAAGATGAGGCGAAAGTATGGACCCTTGTCGAACTCCCTGAGACAACCTAAACTCTTCTGATGTGCATCCAAGATATGATACATTAGCAGTACCTGCCCGATATAACGATGAAATGGTATGAACTACCGATAGTGGGATTTTTTTCTGATAATATAGTTTCTCAAATAGTTTTTCCCAGTTACAACTATCAAAAGCTTTGTTAGCATCTAAACTGCATATATATACAGGTGAATTGTTATGTTTATAGTGTTTTATTGTTTCACTCAGAAGAAATTCTGCGTGAAGGGTAGAGCTATTTTTTTTAAACCCAAATTGATGTGAATGACTCTCTGTAATATCTGGACATATGTGTACAATAAGATATTCGAGAAGCTTTGTAAAAATAGGTAGAATGCTGATTCCTCTGTAGTTATTTGGATTTTCCAGTGATGTTTTATAAGACTTAACTAATGGAATAATTGTGGCTGTTGATAAACATTGGGGAACCTTTCCATTTGTTAACATGCTGTTATAAAAAGAAGCGAGTAACATTAGAAGATTGTTACTGCGAGAGTTTTTAAGATGTTCAGCACTTATTCCAAAACAATCGTAGGATTTATTATTTTTAAGATTTAAAATACATTTTTCAATATCAGCTGTTGAAATAAACTTTGAATTAGGCTCTTTACTTATATGTGGAATTTGTTGAGGAATAAATTCGTTATTTGTACATTGCGGCGTATTAAGTATTTTTTGAAAATGATGGCTAAATTCTTCAACGATTTCATTTTTGTTTTGCAATTTATTAATTGTAAAGAGTCGAGTATTATTTTTGTTTTTTATTTTGCGAATATTGTCCCAAAACTTTTGAGGATTAGTATTGCGTAGGTATTCGATATTTTTAGTTTTTTCGTAGATTTTTTTGTTATGCGCTGCTTTAACAGCTTTGCGGAAGTTTTTTCGGGAATAGATATATCTTTTGTAGACTACGCATTCTACTGACTTGTTATAATCGTATTTTTGCCATTGTTTATAGTGAAAGGATAGGTTATCTTTACATCTTTTAAGCTCTGGTGTCCACCAAGGTTTTGAATACTTACATGTCACTTGTTGTCCAAAACACTGTTTAACTGCCAAGAGAGCTGCATTTTTGATTTTGGAACATGTGGTTTTAATTTCTGCTTCTATTTTTTCATCTATAAATGTGTAATTGCTAAATGCTATAGATAGATTATGATTATAAAAATCAATAAACTTTTCATTCTTCCATGCATGTTTTGGAACTGAATCATACTTTTCCATTGTATTATTTATTTCGTTAGATAAGCTGCTACCTCTAAGGTTGATACTTGTGGATACCGGAAGGTGATTACTATTATTAAACGGTGAAGGGGGAATAACTTGACAATTTGTAAAACATAGTTCTGTATCTTTTAAAGATGCTATATGGTCAATGTAAGAAGAATTTAAAAGAGTTTTATGTTGATAGGTGTAGGTAGGACCAGCACCATTGACTATATCGACAAAAACCAACTCGTTTGATTTAATAAAGTTTGTGAGATGTTTTGAAAGATTGTTTCGTGTTTTGTTGTTACGAAATTCTAAATCATATATTTTATAAGAAAATGACTGAAAGTCTCCAGATATAATAAATTCTGCTTCATCCTCATAGTTGTTCATGATTGAAGTAATTGTATGTAATTGAGAAGAATATTTATCGTACGATTCATTATTGTTACAACAGCATGAAAGATAAACCCCAATTTGGAATTATTCGAAAGAACGTTAACTGTGTAACCCAAAAACAATTGTAATTTTCACCGGTACCCGATACATCTCAACTGACGGATTGACCGATTTTAGTGCAGATTTTATAACAGTAAGCGTTATCATGAAAGTATTTACAAAAGTATAAAAGTATATTTTATATTTCCAAACTATATTAGTGTAAACTGGTTTTAGTGAGATTCTGCAAGGGTTGTACCCGATTGGAAATTATGAATTCTGGAACCGGATTTGCCGGAATTGTTAAAAAAGTTCCGACCGGAACGAGAATTATAGTTTTGTAATTTTTTACCATCAAGATTGATAGTAAAAGCCTGCACCTTAGCATGGTGGCTACATTATATATATTAACAACCTATAATTAACATATATATATATATATATATATATATATATATATATATATATATATATATATATATATATATATATATATATTATATATATATATTTAAACAACTTTAAAAAGTATTCTACACAATAGAGTGCTCAATGTTCTTAAAAGAACAGAGCAATTATATATTAGTAGAAAATCACTTAACTAAATTTTTCCATTTGACACTGTGTTTCATCAACAAAGATTCATCAGAAATGCCAAAATGCATCAGAAATATATATATATATATATATATATATATATATATATATATATATATATATATATATATATATATATATATATATATATATATATATATATATATATATATATATATATATATATATATATATAGATATATATATATATATATATATATATATATATATATATATATATATATATATATATATATATATATATATATATATATATATAAACCCGTAGATGTTGTCCGAAAGTTTTTTCCATATTTTGTTGACAAAAAGTAAAAATTAAAATGCAAGACCGGAATTATTTTTTTTTATTAATTGATAGACTGCCTGCCCCAACCAAACCCTCAGTCGATGTAGCAACACTCCCTTGCGGGTCAGGCTAAAAGATAGTAGATGTAGCAGCACTCCCTTGCGGGTCAGGCTATTTGTCAGTCGAAGTAGCAGCACTCCCTTGCGAGTCAGGCTATAAGATAGTCGATGTAGCAACACTCCGCGCATGATTTACAGTTAAAAAATAAAAATAAAAACATTTTATTAAAAAAATTAAAAATAAAAACATTTTATTAAAAGAAATAAAAATAAAAACATTGTTTATATTGTTAAAAACATTCAGAATGTTTTTAAAACATTCTGGTCAATTAAATTGGTGTTTTTGTGGTTTTTTTAAAAACGATTTATTTGATACGATATATATATATATATATATATATATATATATATATATATATATATATATATATATATATATATATTTATATATAGCATATTTCATTAACTTGATTCTTGTTTTAGTTAAATCTAATATGTTGTTTTTATTTGTTTTTTTTATTTTTATTTATGACAGTTTTAACCTGCATATCATTTATATTTAAAATTATTTCTTTGTTTTGAATTTTTACATTTAGGTTAAAATTGAAATATTTACTGTATAAGGCATCCTATACTATATCAGAGGCAGGTAACATTTTTATGAAAAGAAGTGTGTTTGTTTCTAAAAACAAGATAGCAACTCTTTTTGCACCACAATATTCCTAAACTTTTAGAAATCTTTACATAAGCGATTACTGCAAATAAAATTATGAAAAGCTACAGTTAGGCGGTCTAAAATAATTTCATTTTTTTGCTTCTTGCGTCTTGTGTAGACTTGCTCAAAGTGGTGACTTTTTAGTATAAACATAAAAAATTATTATTACTTTAGTGCATACATCGACTATCTTATAGCCTGCTGTTACAAGGGAGTGTTGCTACATCAACTATCTAACAGCCTGCTGCTACAAAGAAGTGCTGCTACATCAACTGAGGGTTTGGCATGGGGTAGCAATCTTTTTTCTTTAATTATTTCAATTAAAATTCCTAATGTTTAAAAAATCTCCACTGACGAGAGCGCAACAAGCGATAAAATAAAATTATTTTAGACTGCTTTACTGTAGCTACCTAAAATTACATTGTGTTTGTTAAGAATTTTGTATTTTTATACCTTGGTTTATCTATAGTTCTTCATTGCCTTGTAGTACAATGATTTTTTGATTGGATTTACACAGTCTGAGTCACAAATCTTAAAAAAAAAAGTAAAAAATAAATAACGACTTTCCGACCTGAAATATTGTCATTCCGGCCGGAACCGGATTGCCCTAAAAATCACAAATTCTGGCCGGAATTCCGGTACATTCCTAGAATCTGCATAGTGCGAAGCATTGCGAAAAACGTACGAAACTGCTTAACAGTTGACATTTTATTACAACAGTAATCTCTGCATATTAAAATCTGCATTATTCTATATTTTTATTATAGTTTTACTACATATACAATATTACAACACTGCATTCAAATTTTTCTTTAGAAACGGTGCAGGGGCGGATCCAGACCATCTAGAATGGAGGGGGAATTTTTATTATTATTATTAATATTATTACTAATATTATTATTATTATTACTAATATTATTAATACTATTATTATTATTATTAACCCCATTTGTAAACAATGTTTGTATTGGTTTTTAGGAAAAATGTCTGAACTGAGACCCGCTATTATTCGTCTATTTGAGCAAGGAAGAAGAGTGAAAGAAATTGTCCAACTTCTCAACATCAAACATCACCAAACTGTATCCAAAGTCATTGAGCGATATCAAGAAACTGGGAGCTATGAAGACAGACGGAGAAGTGGATGTCCTCGGACTGCCAACACTCCAGCTAACCGGAATAAGATCTTAGGTCAAATCAAAAGAAACCCACGAACACAAAAGAACTCAACAAGAAAAATGGCCAAAGCTGTTGGAAATTCTGAAGGATCAGTCCAAAATGCTCTGAAAGGAGCCGGATTAAAAGCCAGGAAACATGTTATAGCTCAATTACTTACAGAAGAGATAAAAAGAAAACGTTTGAACCGATGCAGGAAGCTTCTGAAACGTTTTGGTGCTGAACTACACCAAAAAATTCTGTTTTCTGATGAGAAATGGTTCGATGTTGAGCAAGCTCATAAAAATCAAAATTACAGAAGTTGGTTTAAGGAGCCCCTGCCACTCAAAAAAACAATCATTTCCCATCAACAGAAGCCACAACAAGTGATGGTCTGGGTAGGAATCTACCCAGACCATCACTTGCTGTGGCTTCTGTTTTTTCACCCACAATGAAAAAACAGAAGCCACTCATCACTTGCATCAATGAAAAAGCAGAAGCCACCCATCACTTGCTGTGACTTCTGTTTTTTCACCCACACTGGTAAAACTCCTCTCTTCTTTGTTCCAGATGGAGTCAAAATTCGTAATGCTGAATATCGAGCGATGCTCGAAGAAAAACTTTTGCCTTGGACCCAGCAGCATTTTGTAGATGAAGAATGAACGTTTCAACAAGACGGTGCACCCTCTCACAAAGCTATACAGACTCAAATTTGGCTGGAAGAGAACTTTTCCGATTTTATCAAAGTTGACATCAGCTCTCAGAGACAGATTGGAGAATAGCCATCAAACTCACCAGACTTGAACCCGTTGGACTACTCGCTTCGGATTATTCTAGAGACCAAAGCTTGGATGAAACCCCATAGTTCGATTAAAGAATTAAAAAAAGCTTTAATTAAAGTCTGGAAAGAAAACCCAATGGAAACAATTGCTAAAGCTGTGGATGATTTTCCTAAGAGGTTAAAAAAGTGCATCCAGGTAGAGGGAGGACATTTTGAGAATATGTGTACATACATTCATAACCTGCGTACATACATTCATAACCTGTTTTGCAAATGAAATATACTGTGTTTTGTAAATGAAATACTGTGTTTTGCGAAATGACCCGAACTTTTTAAACACCCTGTAATTTTTAGGGTCCCCGCCAGTTCAATTCTGGGCAAAGATGTTGGGTGTTTTAAACGCCTGGCGGGGACCATAAGATTTATCCTATAAAATTTTTTATTCTTTTAAATAATATATGATGGATTGATAATTAATGACATAAAAGATGCAAGTTGAAAAAGTTAAGAAATTATTCTACAGAATCTTCTGAAATTGATTAAAAAAATTGTTTCTTTTTAAGAGGGAGCTACAACGGGGAATTCTCTGATGCTATTGTCACAAAATCAGTTAAAAAGAGGAAAATGTCATTGGAGCCCCTTCAGCTTTCAATAGAGCGTCTATATCTTTTTCCTCATCAAAGTTTAAAGATCTACAGCATCTCAAATATTTTTGCAAGCAAGACGCACAAGAATTTTACGACTATTTTTCATATCAAAGAGGGTGTTTGAGACCAAATGGCTGCTGGGATATAATAAATCGTGGTTTGTCAAAAGAAACTACAGGTTAAATTGCTAAAAGCCAACCTTAGTAAAGAAATATGTTTTGCAACTCAAAAACCGGGAACGTCAATTTTAGATTAAGGTTGCAAAATTCTATAGCAAACCAAAAGTTTTTGCAAAAAATTGAAATTAGTTCATTTTTTCTTTCATTCTAATGTCAATTAAAAAAAATAAATCTTGACAAGACTGCTTTTTGTAAAACAAAAAGGTAAGAGAAGTCTTTGAAGATTAAATTTGATTTATCTCAGTTTGCAAAAAATTGACATCCCCTGTTCTTCCCTTGCACCCTTCATATACAAAATTGATTTTTTGACGAGATTAAATAAAAATAACTACATTTTACTACTATAAGTTTCATGCGTTTAACAATCGTCAGGTAAAAAATACATTGGTACTGGTGGGCCTATATATATTAGACGATAGTTAGTCTAATATATATAGGCCCACCAAATAATAAATAAAGAAGACGTTGGACTATATCGTGACGATGGTCTGATGGTACTTTGTAAAAAAACTGGATCAAAAATTGATAGCATACGAAAAAACATAACTAGAGTTATAGAAATGATCGGTTTTAAAATTGAGATCCAAACAAATCTACTCGCAGTGAACTTCTTAGATGTATCCTTTAATTTAGAAAAAAAACTTCTACCAACCTTTCAAAAAACCAACCGTCCTCCGGTAATTATAAAGCAAATCCCCATCTCTATCAACGACAGATTATCTCGAGATTCCTCAAATGAAAAAACATTTAATTTATCTATACCAGAATACGAAGACAAATTAAGAAGAAATGGCTTCACTGATTTTAATTTAAAGTATAACCCCCAAAAAAGAGAAAAAAGTTAATGGAAAAGAAAAATAATATGGTTTAAACCCTCGTATAGTAAAAGCGTTTCTACCAAAGTCGGACATAGTTTCCTAAATTTAATCGACAAACGTTTTTAACCATCCCACCCCTAAGTAAACTATTCAATCAAAATACAATCAAAAGGAGTTACAGCTGCACCAAAAATATCGAAAGAATAATAAAAAGCCACAACAAAAAAATCAGTTCAGAAAGACCAAAATAATACCCACCCTGCAATAGCACAGATAAGGAAAATTGTCCTATAATAGGAAAATGTAGAGCCTCTAGTGTTATTTATAAATGTATAGTACCCCCATTTAACACTCCAAAAAAAGTATATATTGGCATAGAAGAAGGTGAATGAAAGAAAAGATGGGCTAACCACAAACACTCATTCACTAACAAAAAGATAAAAAATTCAACCACCCTTTCAAAGTATATATGGCAGATAAAAGAAAACTTAAGAATAACACCCAAATTAACCTGGTCAATAATTAAACAAGTCCCCGCCTTCAGCAACTTAACAAAAAAATGATTGCTTTGCCTTCATGAAAAACTTTGCAAAGTATCATACAAAGGTACGCAAGAATTATAAAAAAAAACAGAAATAATATCTAAGTGGCCGTCACGAAAACAAACACTTGCCTCACAACCACGAGCCCAAAGATTAAAAAACCACGCTCCGAAATAGTAACCGTTTTATAATTGTTTTTGAACGTCACGATGTTTATTAAGATTAACCAAAATTTGTGTAAGTTTAATATGATTAGCTAGTCTTATTACACGAGCTGTTACACGTTGCTAGATAAACTTGTTTTCCTGTAAAAAAATTATATTCTAGCATTATTAATTAGTTTTTCTAATTAGCAGAATTTACGAGCGTGTAGAGAATTTTACAAATTTGTATGGGTTTATTGTTCCCACGCATTCATAATCACCAAAAATCTTTGACAATGCATGCTACAAGTAGTACAAGCTTAGCAAACAATAACTCATAAGAATTTGAAGTTGACAAAGTTGCAACTTTTCTTTTCTTTGTTTTAAATGATAATTCTTTAAATGATAATGTAGGTCTGCTGAGTTGTTTATTTTTGCTATCCTTCATAATGTGGTATTAAAATCATTTTCGAGCCGAGCTGAATTCTTCCTTATAAAGTTTGCACCAGTTAGTTTACTTTGAATCCATCTCTTACCATAATCAAAATAAATAAACGAAATTTACTCTTAAACTTCTCGCCTTGAAACTCCAAATCTTGTTCTTTAATAAAGTTGTATACTGTCTTCTTTTTTTATATAAGTATACTATCTTCTTTTTTATGTATTAACAGACTGTTGAGTCAAATAAATTAGTGAATCTTATTTCTTGTGACACTCGTCAAGCCTTAATAAAAACAGCATTTCAACATGTAAAATTAGTAACCACAATTAAACCAACCAAAACATATTATTAAATCCATTGACAAGCGCTAAATTAATAAGAACAAAATTTAAATTAGGATATAAATTAATAATGATGATTTGCGGAAAGCACTAATTTTTTGTTTTCATTTAAAGAAAAGTGCTGCAGAATCGCATCGAATGCTTGTCGAAGCTTATGGTGATCATGCTCTATCAGAAGCATCATGCAAAAGATGGTTTCAACGGTTCAGAGATAATGATTTTTATGTGCGAAATGAAGAACGTGGAAGACCACCAAAAAAGTTTGAAGACACAGAACTGCAAGCAATACTGAATGAAGATGACACTTTAAGTCAAAAACAAATGGCAGAAATATTAAATGTTTCACAACCAGCAATTTCTGACCGTTTAAAAGCTATGGGAAAGATCCAAAAGTGCGGGAAATGGGTGCCACATGAATTAAATGACAGGCAGATGGAAAAGCGAAAAACCACATGTGAAATGTTGCTGTTACGACACGAAAGGAAGTCAGTATTGCATCAAATTGTGACTGGTGATGAAAAATGGATTTATTTTAAGAATCTCAAACGCAAAAGATCATGGGTAAATCCAGGAGAAGCATCAACACTGACTGCAAATCCTGATCGGTTTGGAAAAAAGACAATGCTCTGTGTTTGGTGGGACCAGAAAGGAGTGGTGCATCATGAACTTCTAAAACCTGGCGAAACTGTTGATACGCAACGCTACCGACAACAAATGATCAATTTAAACCATGCATTGATCGAAAAACGACCAGAATGGGCCAGAAGACATGGAAAGGTAATTTTGTTGCATGATAATGCTCCGAGTCATACAGCAAAAGCGGTCAAGGAAACGATAACATCACTTGGCTGGGAAGAGTTACCTCACCCAACGTATTCACTAGACTTGGCTCCTTCCGACTACCATTTGTTTTCATCGATAGGACACGCATTGAATGAGCAACACTTCAATTCCTACGAAGAAGTCAAAAAATAGGTCTCCGAATGGTTTGCCTCAAAAAACGATCAGTTTTATTGGCGTGGTATCCACAAATTTCCAGAAAGGTGGTCAAAATGTGAAGAAAGCAATGGCAAATACTTTGAATAAAATATTTTTTACTTTTCCATTAGAAAATAGTGTTTTATTTTGAAAAAAAACGCTCATTTCATACTTATAGACCTGGTATTAGTAAACTATTGGATTTATGTTGGCATTTTCTTATAAAGTTGTTGATTTTTTAAAAATGGAATCAAAATTAGAAGTAAAAGAAAAAACGTTATGCAGAATACCAAGCTAATTATGTTACTCGTAATGCTGATAAAAAGAAAGGATTGTCCAGAAAATTGACAGCCGATCCTGATAAAAAAGCAGCTTATGCTGCTAAAGCGAAATTAAGAGTTTTAAAACGTCGCGCACTAAAAAGAAAACTTTTAAATCAATTTCAAAAACCAAGCTTGTCTTTTAAAAACGTTCAACAAATAGGAAGAGCATTGAAAAAAGTTTTAAATGCACTACCAACTTTAAAGAAGAAACAATCTGAAATTCTTTCTGTTCTTTCAAATAGCTATGTTTGTAAGGATAATTCGGGTCTACCTCCGGCATATTCAAAGGTGTATGGTCTTTCTGAAAGCGATGTTTTAGCAGTTGTAAACTTTTATAATCAAGATAAAGTTTCCCAAATATCACCAAACAAAAAAAAAAGGCCTTCGAATTCAATTATCTGACGGAAAAGCAAACAATATTCAGATACGTCATTTATATTATACACTAAAAGAAGCTTTCGAGTTATTCAAGGAAAAGCATCAGCACATAAAAATAGGACTCAGCAAATTTTGTGTCTTTCGTCCACGCAATGTGAAATCAGTTACAAAATTTCCGCATAATGTTTGTGTTTGTAGTTTGCATGAAAATATGCGATTTGCCTTAGATGCATTAACAAAATCAATTCAAGCGTCTTCAATCAAAGCTGGATCTGAAATGATAAATAACTTTGTTTGTGAACCGTACACATACGATTGCGCTTATGACAAATGGAGAGGATTGGTTGACGGAATAAGAGTTACTGTTAAGCGAATCGCAGCTCTGAGTGTTAAATATAGTCAATGCGAGATCAGGTCAGCAGAAGATTTTGCGTTAGTATTAAGATTTGCAAATATCTGTAATTCATATGTCAGAAAACGACACAAGACAACAAAAAGAAATTGTTATGTTAATACAATTGTATTTAATTTATATTATAGAATTTTGATTAAGATTGATTGATACATACATAAATATATATATATATATATATATATATATATATATATATATATATATATATATATATATATACATATATATATATACATATATATTTTCGCGTCACGGTAAGGAAGGAGGCGTGAACTTCCCGGTTAAATGCACTTTCGCGGTGTTCTGTGACAAGACCGTAAGGACTTCTTGGGGCACCTTAAAAAAAAAAAAAAAAAAAAAAAAAAAATATATATATATATATATATATATATATATATATATACATATATATATATAAATACATATATATATATATATATATATATATATATATATATATATATATATATATATATATATATATGTATGTATGTATATATATAAATTTTAAATATCTAAGCACTCATTATTTTAACAAAAATAATAATAAAAATTTGTATGGAGGTGGAAAATAAGGTTGCTTACAAGATAACCATACCTTAAATTTTAAAAAGTTAATTTGATAAATATAACTTTTTACACATATATCCCTTAGAAATTACACAACAATAATATCTAATAGTTATCTAAAGTTGATTTTAAACCAAAAAGTAGTTTACTTCAACATTTTAAGTCTAAAAATGATAAATCTTTCACTTTTTTTTTCGGACTTTTTGCCATTTTTTAGGTTAACCTGGGTCATTGTGTGACGTGTACATTGAGACGTTATCAAGACTTCCATATTTAGACGTCCTGTTGACGTCCTTAAGATCTACTTTAGACGTTTTAATTGCCTTAGAAATAATTTGTCTCAAAGACGTCTTCAAAAAAAATTATAACTTGATAAATGGTAAGTAGATAAGTTTATATATAAACTTAGCGCATAAAATACTATGTGCTAACTCGGTTAATTTAAAATGTCTGCTCGTTTTAGTTGACTATTTTTATATTATTAATTTTGGTTGGTTACTTATTGTGTAAAGATATTTTCAAACAATCAATCAATCATTTATTTAACTTTATAAAATAAAATTAATACAAAGCTAGGAGGATCAGTCACAAACAGTTATGTAGCTGACAAAAACGTGACGACCTACAAATATTAACCGTAAATTTGAAAAAGTATATAAAATAAATAGTAAATTAATAATAATACTAAAATTAATAATAATTGTAATAATAACAGTAGTAATAACAATAATAATTTTAATAATAATAATAACAGTAGTAATTTACAACAATAACAATAATAAAAATAATAATGTCAATTATAGAGATAAAAATGATGCTTAAACAATAACAATAAGGGCATAGAAGTGGTCGTTTAGGGAAGTGCTATAAATAATGCCATATAAGCTATACCTACATTTATAGGTTCAGTCACTCTCAAACACACACACACAAAGACACACATATACATTATATATATATATATATATATATATATATATATATATATATATATATATATATATATATATATATATATATATATATATATATATATATATATATATATACATATATATATATATATATATATATATATATATATATATATATATATATATATATATATATAAATATATATATATATATATATATATATATATATATATATAAATATATATATATATATATATATATATATATATATATATATACATATATACACACACACACACATATATATACATATACATACATACATACATACATACACATATACATATACACACACATATATAAATACATACACACATACATACATACATACATACATACATACATACATACATACATACATACATACATACATACATACATACATACATACATACATACATACATACATACATACATACATACAAACTGTAATTCCGGAAAGTTCTAGAACATTTAATGACGTTAGAGATTTAATAGCTTTAATAGTTTTTACCAATAATAATTGTAAATATGTTTTTGCGGTGATTTATGACGGTGTTTTGAAGGATATTTTAGGAAAAGCATAGAGTATATATATTGAGGAAAAATTTGTAAATAGCAGAGTTTTAGTTAGGAGAAAAGATTATCGTTTATTGATTTAATTTATCTGTTTATTGATTTGTTGATTACGAGAAAAAACTACAAGCTAACCGGCCATGAAACCAAGTATGAGATTATTTGATATGTTTGAAACGTATGATGGCACTTCGGATGCTGCTGTTTGGATTCAACGAACGAAAGTGATTGCTGAAATTTAGAACTTAAAGCTTGAACAACTTTTTCCGATTCTTCTCAGAGAAGCTGCTTATGCAGTGTACGATGCTTTAACCGCGGAAGATAAAAAAGATGTTGTGGAAGTCGAGCGTGTGTTATTAGCGGCGTTTTCTGTAGATGCCTATACTACATATGAACTGTTTACAAAACGAAAATTATGTGACGGATAAAAAGCCGACGTGTTTTTGGCTGATTTAAGACGATTAGCCTATCTTGCTAAATTATCAGAGGAGTCTGTGCGTTTGGCGTTTGTTGTGGGTTTGCCAGAAGTTTTATCATCAAGATTTCGAGCCGTAATGGACCCGATTGATATAATGTTACCCAGAAAAAGAGCTGCTTTGAACTGTGCAAATGTGATTGACAGTGACGCTGTTGGCGCTGTATCTAGACGCCATGCTACAAAAACCGCGTTAGTGTGTTACAACTGCAAAGGTTTGAATCACATTGCAAAGAATTGTTTGCTTACGAAGAACTTGTCACCGAAGACTGTTAGATGTTTTAAATGTGGTGAAAAAGGACACATTGCATCGACATGCTGGAAGCTGCAGAGAAACGATTGCAGGAGCGAGGAATCTGCGCTACCTCGCTCCTGAACAACGGTGGAATGAGCGCATTATCTGTTATTCGTTTAAAAGTCAACGGTATGGTTGCGACAGCTTTAGTGGACACAGGATGTTCGAAGATGATTTTGAATAAAAAATTCCTGCCCAAAAGTCAATGTAGGTACTCAAACTCTCAAAAGGTAGTAACGTTTGAAGGAAAAGTTCATCAGTGCACTGGGATTGGATTGATCGGAAGTGGCTGTTAAAGTATGACAAAAATGAATTGGGGCCGCCCAAAGGGCAGATTCCTTTAATGGCTGTCATTCAAAGAAACGAAGACCACAAAATCCGACCTGTTCTGGACTGGAGAGAAGCTAACGATTTCATTGAGACATACACGAGAGATGCAGATGTGTGTGTCGAAAAGCTTAGAGAATGGAGAAGAATGGGTAACAAACCAGCAATTATTGATTTACGCAAGGCTTATCTTCAACTAAAAACTGATAAATCTCTTTGGCCCTTCCAAACAGTGGTGTTTCGAAATAAAAGGTATTGTTTGACACGACTTGGTTTCGGATTAAATGTTGCGCCAATGATCATGAAATCCGTTGTGAGTGCCGTAATTGATCAAGACGAATTAGTGTAGAGTGGAACGTCCGCTTATGTTGACGACACTTTCGTAGACGAAAGTGTGGTGAGTCTTGATTATGTCAAGAGGCATTTTTTAAAATATTGTTTAGAAAGTAAAGAAGGTGAGCAGATTGGTAATGATGGAGTTCGTGTGTTAGGATTGTGTGTGCACAAGGTTGGTAACAAACTGATGTGGTCCAGAGGGAATCGAGTTGATGCTATCTCACAAAAGTTAACCAGGAGAGTTGTGTTTTCAATCTGTGGACAGTTGGTAGGACATTTACCCGTGTGTGGTTGGCTGCGAGTGATTTGTAGTCTCTTGAAGAGGAAAGCTGTCAGTCTGACGAAGGGTTGGGACGATGAAATTTGTGATAAGAACGTTAAGTGGGTGCTTAAAGAAGTATTTGCTGAGGTGGAACGTTGCGAGCCTGCTTGTGGTGATTGGGCTGTGTGTGGTGATGAGGGAAAAGTGTGGGTTGATGCCAGTTCTTTAGCGATGGGTGCTTTTATTCAAGTTGGGGAAACTACTGTGGAGGATGCAACATGGCTGCGAAAAGAAACGTCTGATATTCATATAAACATGGCAGAATTAGACGCTGTGATACGTGGAATGAATATGGCTCTGATGTGGAAGCTGAAGAAAGTGACTGTTTTTACTGATTCCGTGACAGTGTTCCACTGGGTTTCTGACGCCCTTACAGGAAAATAAAGGTTGAGATCAAAAGCGACGGGTGAAATGCTGATTCGAAGAAGACTGAGCGTGTTGCAACAGCTAATTGAAGAATACAATATTAGCGTTGAGGTAAAACTCATTCCTTCTAAAGATAATTTGGCTGACGCATTAACAAGTGTTCGCAGCAGATGGCTCAACAAACTGACTGTGCCAGAGTGTCGGAATAGATGTATGGGAATCGTAGCTACGAAGGCTAAATCTATTTCTGATATACACCAAAGAACTGGACATTTCGGAGTGAATCGAACGTTAAACTTTGTTCGTAAAGCAATTCCGACTGCTACCGAAAACTATGTTCGAAATGTGATAAAAAGTTGCGAACCCTGTCAGTCAATGGAGCACCGTCTGAAATATTGACTGACAATGAGCCGGCATTTAAAACTAAAGAGATAAGGAGTTTCCTTGATAGTTGGGGAGTATAAATTAGATTTAGAGCCGCTTATTATCCTGAAGGAAATGGAATTGTAGAAAGAAACCACCGTACGATCAAGAGAATAGCAGAACGATCGAAAATGTCGATACCGGAAGCACTATATTGGTACAATGTCTCAGCCGACAAAAATGGTGCAAGTCCGATGGACAAAATATACAGTTATACCATAGGTGTGAAAGGATTAGGAAAAGAGAATCTTCCTGCGCAAAATGTCACGAACAAGAGGTTTCGAATCGGCGATAAAGTCTGGCTGAAACCACCAAATGCGAGGTGCTATACAAAGTGGCAACCAGCTACGATAACTCGGAATGCGTCGAAACAAATCGTAGAAGTGAACGGCATTCCGCGTCATGTGAAACACGTTAGACCTCGAAATGATACTCAGTCCTGCATTATCCCTGATGTGGAAATAAAGATGAATGCTGAAACTGGTCTAGAGAACGCTAAAAATCAAGGAGAGCAAGTTAAAGATGTATTAGAGACGAACGAGGAAAATGTCGAAGCTGAAGATAGACCTCAAGAAATCGACATGCTTTTGCGACGGAGTGGTCGGGAACGGCGCATGCCTTCGAAATACTTTGATTGCTATTTGGATGATCCGTAAGGATCAAGGAGGAGTGTAATTGCGGAAAGTTCTAGAACATTTAATGACGTTAGAGATTTAATAGCTTTAATAGTTTTTACCAATAATAATTGTAAATATGTTTTTGCGGTAATTTATGACGGTGTTTTGAAGGATATTTTAGGAAAAGCATAGAGTATATATATTGAGGAAAAATTTGTAAATAGCAGAGTTTTAGTTAGGAGAAAAGATTATCGTTTATTGATTTAATTTATCTGTTTATTGATTTGTTGATTACGAGAAAAAACTACACATACATACATACAAATATACATACATACATACATACATACATACATACATACATACATACATACATACATACATACATACATACATACATACATACATACATACATACATACATACATACATACATACATACATACATACATACATACATACATACATACATACATACATACATACATACATACATACATACATACATACATACATACATACATACATACATACATACATACATACATACATACATACATACATACATACATACATACATACATACATACATACATACATACATACATACATACATACATACATACATACATACATACATACATACATACATACATACATACATACATACATACATACATACATACATACATACATACATACATACATACATACATACATACATACATACATACATACATACATACATACATACATACCTACATACATACATACATACATACATACATACATACATACATACATACATACATACATACATACATACATACATACATACATACATACATACATACATACATACATACATACATACATACATACATACATACATACATACATACGTAAATAAACACATATAAATAAGTAAACACATACGTACACACATACATACACACAATGCTCAGGTTCATACAAATATCTACAAATATGGAACAGAAGGGTGAGAAGTAGAAGAAGAGATAACTGAATTGGTTTAAAATAAGAGAAAACTAAAAGCTGTTATATTTTAGAAAAATAGACAGAATTAATTGAAGATATAAGATAGTTATAGTGCTGTGTTAGAATTTTATTGAGTGTTTTTATGAAGGATAAATTTTTTGATATTGGCAATGAAAGCATTTCTTGTAATGTTTGGGAGATTTATTTTTATTGAAAGTGGCAGAGAGTTCCAAGAGTGAATTGATTGGTATTTAGTAGATTGAATACCATATTTGCTAGTTTTCTTTTAAGGTAGAGCTAGATTATAACAAGATATTGATCTAAGTTTGTAATTATGAGTATCACTTGTGAATTTAAAATAGTTTTTGAAAGCAATAGGCATGGTATTATGAATGATATCCCACACAAAAACACAGTTTAACAAGTAGACAAGTTTATCTAACTTCAAAATATTTGATAAACTATACAATAAGTCTGGATTAAAATTGCTTTGCTGAAAATGAACTATTCGTAGAGATTTATTTTGAAGTTTTATAAAATTTTCAATTTGAGTAGATGAACTTTGCCCCCATATTTGGCAGCCATATCTTAGGTGAGAATTAAATATAGCTAGCCAAATATTTATCAATGTTTCGTAGTTGACAAAATGCCTTATTTTGGAAAGCATTCCATTAGCTTGACTTAGTTTGCAAGATATTGCTTTTACTTGTTGGTGAAACAAGAGATTTTAATCTAATATAATGTTTAAATATTTGATCCTATCTACCGTATTTATTTTTTTACCGCTTTTTCAGAAATTAAATTTTTTTGTAATTTTGTTGTCTTGAGATTTAAAGATAACTATTTCAGACTTCTTGGCATTTAAGCAAATTTTGTTTGATCGTAGCCATTGTACCAAACATGCAAGGTCATGATTATGATTTTCATTTAGTTTTTTAAGAGATTTACTAACAATAAGAAGATTGGTATCGTTAGCAAAATGATATGTTTTGGAGAATTTTACACATGTGTGCAGATCGTTTATATAAACGAGGAAGAGTAGAGGACCTAAGATTAAACCTTGTGGAACACCAATACATGGAAACCTAGTATTGGAGGAAGTGTTTCCAATGCTTACAAACTGAGAGTGCATATGCAGGTACGACTTAAACCATTTGAGAGCAACTCCTCTGACACCGTAATGATTTAATTTAGACAGCAAAATCTCATGATCAACAGTATTAAACGCCTTCTGCAAATTAACAAACACTCCATTAGCAATCTGTTTTTGACTGAGGGCTTCGCGTATTGTCTCAGTTATATCAATGAGTGCTTGATTTGTACAGTGTTTTTTGAGGAAGCCAAATTGAATGCTATAGAGACTATTAGATTGGTTTAAAAAGTTTTCTAGTCTGTTAAACATAAATCTTTCAATTAGTTTGCCAATATTTGAAAGTAAAGACATAGGTAGATAGTTACAATGATCTAGTTTGGATCCAGTTTTAAAAATAGGCACAACTTCAGCAACTTTAAACAAGTCAGGAAACACTCCAGATTCGAACGATTTATTTATCAAAATGCTGAAAGGGTACCTTATATCTTTTGATGTTAAAATCAATATTTGCGTAGGAATGCTATTAGGCCCAGTGCTTTTTCTAGGGTTCGTACTGGATATATAATCATTTATTTCTTGTGGTGTAACAGGGGTTAAAAAAAGGAGTTTTGTTTTTAAGATAGTGGTTAAAGTTATGCCCAGGAGAGATGATTGTTTTAGAAAGATTTTTCGCAATTGTGGAAAAATAGTCATTAAATGAGTTAGTGATAGACATTATCAGTTATAGTTTGGTTATTTATAGTTAAACTTTCAATTGTGTTGTGGCTGTTTGGCTTTAAATTAATAACCCTTATTCCTCTCCAGGTGTTTTTAAGATTATTTAAATTTTTATTGAAATATTTTAGGTAGTATGATTTTTTTGAATACCTTGTTGCTTATTTGATTCCGATAATATTTGAACTTAAGAAAGTATTCTTCCTTTGATTTCTCATTTTTACATTTTATAAACTTTTTGTAAAGTTTGTTTTTAATATGTATCGATTTAATAATGCCAACAGTAATCCACGGTTTTGATATGGTTTTATTAGTATTCTAAGAAGACAATTTAAATAGGGCATGATAATCAATTATTTTGTTTACCAGCTCTAGAAATTTTAATAAAAAATTATTGATACTATAAGTGATTTGATGACTTAATGGTAGCCATTTAGCATCTTTTAGGTCTTTGAAAAATAGATTTTCATTAAAGTGTTTCAAACAGCGGCAATATATTTTTATTTGTGGTTGTTTAATATTCTTGCTTGGAAAGGCTATGAACTGCATAAGATGGTCAGCAAGAGATACTGTAAGGTTGCCAGATACAAAATAAGGGTCATAAAAGTTTAAAAATATATTATCTATTAGTGTTTTGGAATGGGGTGTAATTTGAGTTAGTTGGGTAATAAATGGGAATAGAGAAAAAGAGCACATGGAATCAAGAAAGCTGGATACAACATTACAAGAGTCATATTTCAAAAGATTAGTATTAAAGTCTCCTAAGATCATTATATTTTTATCTTCGAAGGATAACTTGTCATGTAGAGTTTGTATGAATTGGTTATTAAACTCAACTGTGCACATACAAGGGTGACGGTAAATACATCCCACTATGATATTTATTTCATTCGGATATAAGATCTCAAGTTGATTCAAGTTCTTTTAGTTTTAAAATTTGAAGGTCAGATCTCAACTTGTACTTCAAGTCTGATTTTATATATAGAAGTGTCCCTCTTCTGTTGGAATAACATTCGAAATGGTTCAACGGTGTAGCCACTTAATGAAATATCAGTTCTAAGAATTTGATTTTGCTTTAAACGGGTTTCAGTTCTTACAATAATATTTGGTTTGTTTTTCATAAGGGCTAGTTGAAATCAAAGGTCATCAATGTAGAATGTTAAAGATGATATATTAAAATAAACAAAAGTTTTAGAATCTTTATTAATAGCACGATTGTATTCAGTTCTATCATAGTATTTACAATTTATTTTAAGTTTGTTGAGATTTAAAAAAAAGATTTTTTTGATTAGAAGGTGTTTCATATTGTGAGATGTGTAAGAAATTATTTGCACCAGTTATAGTAAGCATGAGACCATTATCAGAAAGATTTAAGAATGGTAGAGTGTTTTGCAAACATATGTATCAGTGCCAATTGCCTGTTTCTGATACAAGATATTTGTAGCATTTATTAGTCACCCCATTACATTTAATATGGATCCATTTGTTGCAAGAATCACACTGTATGACTTTATGATTATTTGAAACTGATTTGAAACAGATACTACACGGAAACTTTATGCGCATTTTTTAGCATTTAAAGTATTAAGTATTTAATAATTTAAGTGTTGTTTACTTTTTGAGCATATTTAGTTTATAATGAATACTGAAAATAATTTATTAGTGTTTTAAAGAATGCAAAAGATTTCTCAAATAATTAAGAAACTCTAAAATATATTTAGATAAAGACTAGTTTTATTATACTTAAATAGAAGCTAGTTTTGAAGACATATAAAGTTAGTTTTAAAGATATATAAAGTTAGTTTTGAAGATATAGTAGATATATGGGATATGTGTGGTTTATTAGCAACTATAGATAAACAAACTAAATATTAAACTATATGAATCATTGAATATTGATATGTTAAATAAAAGTTTAATATTTAATATAGATAATATTGAAGATGATATGGTAGATACTTCAGGTATCAAAGAAATGAATATTGATATAAGTGTTTAAATTAAAGTCTTGTATTATATAGGAATTCTCTACTTGAGATATATAGTGTACAGCAAGCAATACAAAATAGGAAAAAATTAAATACTATAATATAATACATATAATACAATAAAATACTGTGATACGATACAACAAAGTATAATATAGCATAAAAAATTGTATATATAGTATATTAGGATAACAGTAAAATAAGGCAAAAAACAATAAAAGTTCAAAAATATGATCTAGTTGTATGATGTGAAACAGATAATTAATATATTAGTTATCTCAATATATTAACATTAAGTTATAAAATATATTATTTATCTTATCCCATTAATACACTGTATATGTAGCCTATAATATAATATAAATATAAATACTTTAAGAATATTTTAACTAGAGTGAAAAATAAATTATACGTTCTTACAAAATCATAAAAAAAATTTCTTGGCATCTTTAATATCAGATCTTCAGTAAAAAGAAGAGTATTACTTATTTTAGTAGCTTTAAGTATGATGCCAGATAAAAGTAATTTACATATATATATATATATATATATATATATATATATATATATATATATATATATATATATATATATATATATATATATATATATATATATATATATATATATATATATATATATATATACACACACACACAATTTATTTATTTGATTATTTCTACAAATTACAAAGCCTTGCAGATTTTTGTAATCCTACTATAGTAGGAGTTTGTAAATTATTTGTTGTGCAATAAGATATCATACTTTTTTTCTTAAATTTGTTAACTTTTTTTGATAATACTAACTTATTTGGTAAATTGTTGCACTAAGGCATTATCTTTTGTGGTTCTTCTCAGATATTTGAAATAGACCTTTTAGAGTTGAAGAAAAAGTTTTTGTTTTTGGATGTTACTAACACCAGTTTGCTTTGTTTACAGTTTATTTTTTTACAGATAACTCCTGAGTCATTCACATTAGACCAGCCAGAAACGTGCATTGGACGGCTAAAAAGGCGTCTCTAGGACGTCTGCAAAAAACGACTTTAGAACGTTTTGAAAAGATATCTTTAGGACGTCTGGAATAGACGCCCTAAAGTCTTTCATTTGAGACCAACTAAGGACGTCTTATGAACGAGAAATGAGACGTCTTATGGTTGTCCTTAGGACGTCAAAATGCCCGCTGGGAGCCGATCAAAAAACAAACACAAAAAATATCAGGATTCATCTCTGACTGTGGCAGAAATGCATCGTCTATTTTTAAAGGCAAACCCAGATCTTATATCTAAGTATTGTAAATACTGGCTTTACCATGACATATTTAATTTCAAATTTAATATTAAATTTGGATTCCAAAAGGGTGACATATGTGATAAGTGTGAAAAATCTCAGGCACAAATTAAAGCTGCCGAATCTATTAATAATGTGATTCTTGTAAATAAACTGAAATTTCAACACGAAAGAAAGCAGATATAAATTTAACATAAAGAAAGCGGATGTGTTTAATGTGCAAATCAACAAAGCCACAAAAGATGCAAAACTAAGCAAAGACACTGCAGTGATCTGTTTTGACTTTGAAAAAAATTTACCACTTCCTCAAACTGGCATTGGACAAGAGTTTTATAAGTGTCAACTTTGGATTCACAACCTGTGCATTCATGACAGTGTAAATAAACCTGCTCTTATGGGCCCTTAGCTGCTTTTACAACTAAGGGCTCAAATTAAGTCATTTTATGTCTGAACCATTACATTACATTTCCAGCCTTCCAACTACAACTATAAAAGTTATAATTTTCATAGATAACTGTTTTTCACAGAAAAAAAATCGTCACATTTTTGCCTACCTACAAATATTGCTAAATAAGAATGTCTCTATAACAAAAGCTTATGTAAAGTATCCCCTTCCAGGACACAGCCGAATGCCTTGAAATCGGAATTTTGCTGGTATTAAAAAAAGAAGAAGAAAAAAGGACAGTTTTTTCCTCTTCTTTTTTCAATATCCGCAAAATTTTATCTTTGCAGTGGGTATCACTTGTAAAGAATACAGATACCAGCAAAACATTTAATGTCGTGTATGTGGAACAACTTCTTGCAGACAACATGAATGAAGATGGAACCCCAGTTAAAGTAACTTGTGTTAAAGTACTTGACTTTAAAAGAGCTTATGATCCTTTGATAAAACCATTAACTGGATTTAGTGAGTTCAGAGAAGCAAAATTTGAATGAGGCAAGGTACCACTAAGTCGAATTTCAAAGGCGGGAGAATGAATGATGTCATAAAAACCTTCAAGTATGGTAAAAAACTTTTAACTTTCATTTCGTTCATACCTAATAGAGCATATGTAAATTTTTTGCCTGCAAAAACTGCCAAATTTCATGATATTTGTTAGCTTTTAACACATATCAATCTTCCAGAAGGAGTTACTTTTTATAGTAATATTCGTAGCACAGATATATTCAAGACATATAATAGACTTATATCTTTATAGTAATAATATATGTTGAAAAGTTACATTAGTCCAGTGTTTCTTTTCGGTGCAAAAAGTACCTAAGTCTAGTAATAGGATAAAAAGTACTTAATTCCTAAAAATAAATTACACATTGTAGTTTTTTCTCGTAATCAACAAATCAATAAACAGATAAATTAAATCAATAAACGATAATCTTTTCTCCTAACTAAAACTCTGCTATTTACAAATTTTTCCTCAATATATATACTCTATGCTTTTCCTAAAATATCCTTCAGAACACCGTCATAAATCACCGCAAAAACATATTTACAATTATTATTGGTAAAAACTATTAAAGCTATTAAATCTCTAACGTCATTAAATGTTCTAGAACTTTCCGCAATTACACTCCTCCTGATCCTTACGGATCATCCAAATAGCAATCAAAGTATTTCGAAGGCATGCGCCGTTCCCGACCACTCCGTCGCAAAAGCATGTCGATTTCTTGGGGTCTATCTTCAGGTTCGACATTTTCCTCGTTCGTCTCTAATACATCTTTAACTTGCTCTCCTTTATTTTTAGCGTTCTCTAGACCAGTTTCAGTATTCATCTCTATTTCCACATCAGGGATAATGCAGGACTGAGTATCATTTCGAGGTCTAACGTGTTTCACATGACGCGGAATGCCGTTCACTTCTACGATTTGTTTCGACGCATTCCGAGTTATCGTAGCTGGTTGCCACTTTGTATAGCACCTCGCATTTGGTGGTTTCAGCCAGACTTTATCGCCGATTCGAAACCTCTTGTTCGTGACATTTTGCGCAGGAAGATTCTCTTTTCCCAATCCTTTCACACCAATGGTATAAATGTATATTTTGTCCATCGGACTTGCACCATTTTTGTCAGCTGAGACATTGTACCAATATAGTGCTTCCGGTATCGACATTTTTGATCGTTCTGCTATTCTCTTGATCGTACGGTGGTTTCTTTCTACAATTCCATTTCCTTCAGGATAATAAGCGGCTCTAAATCTAATTTTTACTCCCCAACTATCAAGGAAACTCCTTATCTCTTTAGTTTTAAATGTCGGCTCATTGTCAGTCAATATTTCAGACGGTGCTCCACGTTCACAAAAAATAAGACGGAGTATTCGGACTATGGCAAGACTTCCGTATGAGCTTGATAATTGTCGCCACAACGCGTATTTTGAAGGTCCACAATGAATTAGACTCAAAAACTTGTCAGTGCCATAATGCGTGATGCCCATGGCCAATCTCTCCCAGTTTCCTTCAACATCCAATTTCCCTTTTTCCCACCGTATTGGCGCTGGATCTATTGACTGACATGGTTCGCAACTTTTATTTATCACATTTCGAACATTGTTTTCAGTAGCAGTCGGAATTGCTTTACGAACAAAGTTTAACGTTCGATTCACTCCGAAATGTCCAGTTCTTTGGTGTATATCGGAAATAGATTCAGCCTTCGTGGCTAGGATTCCCATACAACTATTCCGACACTCTGGCACAGTCAGTTTGTTGAGCCATGTGCTGCGAACACTTGTTAATGCGTCAGCCAAATTATCTTTAGAAGGAATGAGTTTTACCTCAACGCTAACATTGTATTCTTCAATTAGCTGTTGCAACACGCTCAGTCTTTTTCGAATCAGCATTTCACCCGTCGCTTTTGATCTCAACCTTGATTTTCCTGTAAGGGTGTCAGAAACCCAGTGGAACACTGTCACGGAATCGGTAAAAACAGTCACTTTCTTCAGCTTCCACATCAGAGCCATATTCATTCCACGTATCACAGCGTCTAATTCTGCCATGTTTATATGAATATCAGACGTTTCTTTTCGCAGCCATGTTGCATCCTCCACAGTAGTTTCCCCAACTTGAATAAGAGCACCCATTGCTAAAGAACTGGCATCAACCCACACTTTTCCCTCATCACCACACACAGCCCAATCACCACAAGCAGGCTCGCAACGCTCCACCTCAGCAAATACTTCTTTAAGCACCCACTTAACGTTCTTATCACAAATTTCATCGTCCCAACCCTTCGTCAGACTGACAGCTTTCCTCTTTAAGAGACTACAAATCACTCGCAGCCAACCACACACGGGTAAATGTCCTACCAACTGTCCACAGATTGAAAACACAACTCTCCTGGTTAACTTTTGTGAGATAGCATCAACTCGATTCCCTCTGGACCACATCAGTTTGTTACCAACCTTGCGCACACACAATCCTAACACACGAACTCCATCATTACCAATCTGCTCACCTTCTTTACTTTCTGAACCATATTTAAAAAAATGCCTCTTGACATAATCAAGACTCACCACACTTTCGTCTACGAAAATGTCGTCAACATAAGCGGACGTTCCACTCTTCACTAACTCGTCTTGATCAATGACGGCACTCACAACGGATTTCATGATCATTGGCGCAACGTTCAATCCGAAACCAAGTCGTATCAAACAATACCTTTTATTTCGAAACACCACTGTTTGGAAGGGCCAAAGAGATTTATCAGTTTTTAGTTGAAGATAAGCCTTGCGTAAATCAATAATTGCTGGTTTGTTACCCATTCTTCTCCATTCTCTAAGCTTTTCGACACACACATCTGCATCTCTCGTGTATGTCTCAATGAAATCGTTAGCTTCTCTCCAGTCCAGAACAGGTCGGATTTTGTGGTCTTTGTTTCTTTGAATGACAGCCATTAAAGGAATCTGCCCTTTGGGCAGCCCCAATTCATTTTCGTCATACTCTAACAGCCACTTCCGATCAATCCAATCCTGTAGTTCGTTTTCATAGTATGCTCTAGCGTGTTGTGGAATTCCGTACTGTGCCACTTTATTGCGCAATCGGTCGGGACTTTCTCCATCTCTCCATTTCCATTTGACTCTCCATTCAACACCATTAAAAACTGCTTCGTGATCTTTCTTTTTTATTTCGATTTTCTTAACTTTGTCTTTGTTTAAAGCCGATGCTCCACAGTAACTCAATCCGAACTTCGCTTTTCCCAAAGGAGAAATGGATACTCCTCCTAGTAATTTAATGGAACTCATTCCGAGCATCATATCAACTCCAAACGGTTGGGAGTCCACTAAAATAACTTCATCACGTGCTTTAATGCCATCAACCTCGAGAATCACGACCGCTGACCCAGTGCATTGATGAACTTTTCCTTCAAACGTTACTACCTTTTGAGAGTTTAAGTACCTACATTGACTTTTGGGCAGGAATTTTTTATTCAAAATCGTCTTCGAACATCCTGTGTCCACTAAAGCTGTCGCAACCATAACGTTAACTTTTTAAACGAATAACAGATAATGCGCTCATTCCACCGTTGTTCAGGAGCGAGGTAGCGCAGATTCCTCGCTCCTGCAATCGTTTCCCTGCAGCTTCCAGCATTTCGATGCAGTGTGTCCTTCCTCACCACATTTAAAACATCTAACAGTCTTCGGTGACAAGTTCTTCGCAAGCAAACAATTCTTTGCAATGTGATTCAAACCTTTGCAGTTGTAACACACTAACGCGGTTTTTGTAGCATGGCGTCTAGATACAGCGCCAACAGCGTCACTGTCAATCACATTTGCACAGTTCAAAGCAGCTCTCACTCTGGGTAACATTATATCAATCGGGTCCATTATGGCTCGAAATCTTGATGATAAAAATTTCTATAATCTTTTCTCCTAACTAAAACTCTGCTATTTACAAATTTTTCCTCAATATATATACTCTATGCTTTTCCTAAAATATCCTTCAGAATACCGTCCTAAATCACCGCAAAAACATATTTACAATTATTATTGGTAAAAACTATTAAAGCTTTTAAATCTCTAACGTCATTAAATGTTCTAGAACTTTCCGGAATTACACACATATCTTCTAAAATATGAGGGTTTAAGATTTTAAAATAAGCAGGTTTATTCAGTATAATAATGTAAAGATATAGCGTTCATTAGAAATGTATTGGCATGTCTTGCTTGATTTCAAGGTTAGTTTGAATATTTGAACTCCTTTATTTTAAAATGAGTATTTTGGGACTTCATTAAAGTTCCTATTCTTTCGAGAGTGAAATTAATGATGACTCATCCAATGATAGTTGTTTAGAAATTATATTTTTATTTTTCCGCTGAATTATAGATATCTTTTAATAAATTATAATTGCTGAATTATAGTTATATTTCTTAATTATAGTTTAATTTCTGAAAAATATCTTACGCATACTGCAAGGTGTTTGATTGAACTCTCATCCGTTGATTCATCAATAAGGATGGAAAACGGCTTTGATTTGAATTCTTTAGAAATTTCTTCTTCTAGAGTTGATGAGATGACATTCTGGATTACTTTAGTGAACTTAGTGTGGTGGAATTTTAGATGTTTCAGAAGACTACCTACACCAAACTTAGAAATAGTTTCACACAAATGGTCAGCAGTTGAACTTGCTGAGTGACAGCAGATACACATAGCAAGCTGAATGTCTACTTTTTTGTTTACATCTGAAATTTTGACTTGACCCGGAAAATTAATCTTCTTTTGAAATGGATTCAAGGTTTTTTCTCTTTTAATGTATGAAACTGTTTTTTAATGTTACTCTAGGCTACCTTTGTGTAGACGTAGATTAGTGCGACAGAGGCGACAAAAAACTTGTTCAGAGCATGCATCAGAGCTTTTTTTTAAATCAAGTAGTTATTTGAATAGTAACAGTACTAAAATTTCAATATCCGCAGAAGCATTAAAATCTCGTTTTACCTTTTTTAAAGTAAAGTATTTCACTTTAAATCGTCTTTTTAAATGCAGAATTTTTTAATATTTTCCGCAAATGCAATAATTTTGATTGAATGAAAAAACCGTATTTTAAATGAATGGAACAAATTCAAATAAATTGTTTGAACTTGTTGAAACTCATGAGTGAGAGTTAATTCATTTTTTGAATTTCTTTACATTTCCTAATAAGCCGTAATAAGCAAAAATAATTTTCTCTCCTCGTTTTTGTTCTTTTTTTCCTATCATTCATATTTTTATTCATTTTTGTTTATTTTCGCTCTATTTCACTTTTTTTATGAAACAAAAAGCTTGATTAAAATGATTTAACAAAAAATACACCAGAATTAAACCATAAAATAATCCAAAAAGAAAAAAAAACCAAACACTTTAAAAAAAAACAGATTTAAACCAGATTTTCTAAGATAAACCAGGAAAAAAATTTCAAGCAAAACCTAAAAAAAAACAACCAGATTTGAGAAATCTGGCTCGAAAAAAACCAGATGAAAACCCTGATACTAAAGTATACTGAAATATACAGTTAAAGTCCGTAATTTAAAGTTACGGAATTTCTAAATACTACGGAGTTTTTTTACAGTGTCCATTAAGACACTGTAAAAAAACATTAAGAAAAGTTAGCTGATGCAGAAGCAAAAAATTGTTTCAGCGTTAGATACTGTAATGAAGCAAAAGTTTCTGAAAAACAACTAAAAAGCAATGCAAGAGCTACTTTATTTAAGATTTTGGAAAATTATTAAGATTTATAGCTCCAATCTAAAACAGTGTTAGGCAGCATTCGCGGTACGTTTTATAGAGTGAGAGAAACTTCGGCAGACATTATATTATAAAATAAGAATGCTCGAATGCTTATGTGATAAAAAGAATGCTCGAATCAGATGATGCTTTTAGTCGTTTCAATTTAAATATATGTTAGTTTGAGAATATACAATAAATATTAAAAAACCAAGAAAACATGGTATATATTATGCTATTGAAGCAGATCAGGAAGTTAAATTTGAATGGTTACAAGAATATCGCATTTTAGATAGCGATGAAGATAAACGTCCAAGATTAGTTAACAAACCACCGCCTGGTAGTTATGCTCAGTACATAGGAGTTGGTCCTCATTATTATTTTTATTATGAGTATAAGAAAGGATTTATAATCCTCTGGAAGATTCACCAAGTTACATTCTTAAAACTAAAGATGTAAAATTAAGTGATGCAATTTATTACACTCTTGAAGGAGCAAGCCGATGCCCATTGACTGTAACTGACATCGTAAACCCTATCATCTTTGTTAATATAGATTTCAGCTTTAAACCACAGTACATTTTATATTTACTCATTTAGGCAGCCTCACGTTCTTCAGGATTACACTCCGAATAATGATATTAGCTATATTAATTTACTTAATTTCACTATTTGCTGTGCTAGTTTTTGATGTGGTGTAAATACATTGTTGCTAGACAGCAATAATTCTTTAGCGCAGACTTTATTTCGTCTTAGTGAAACACTTCCAAACAAAAAACGTTTTAATCCTTTTAAATGTGATTATAATAAAGTGGTTTTTGAAAAAATAAAAAATGAATTTAATGATCCTCGCGACATGTTCGAGATGGAAAAACAGGAGATTATCACAATATTAACTTGTGCATAGGCTAGGCACCAGATGAGACGGATGGTATTACTAAAGCTGGCCTTCAATTTATTTTAGAATCTATTCGTGAATACGCAGTTTATCTTTTATCAGCACAACTAAGTACTCGGAGTTCAATATTTGGAGATAAATGCGAGCGCAATTTTAGATCATATTGATTACGAACGATTGATTACAGTCTTATTCTTGGCGCTTAAATGATTGCTAGCAATTTAGCATTAAAAATTGAAAGTACAGATGAATATAACAATCAACTGTTTATAGCTCCTGGTGGTGCTCCTTAAGGTGTAACAGATATAAACAAAATAAAAACTTTTACAAAACTAACGGACAGTTCAACAACAAACTAACGGACTGTTCAACAACAAAACCAATCGAAACAACAAAACCAACAGAAACAACAAAACCAACGTAAACAGCAAAACTAACTGAAACAACCGTAGTCATAATAACACATAGTCTGGCCAGTTGGGCCGTTTTCGCAAGATTCTTTTGTTTTTTAACAATAAAAAATTAAAATTTGAATTGATGTTGAAAATAGTTTATTTATCGTGCCCAGACTACTAATAACTGCACCAAAATCTAAAAAATGGCAAACTTTGGAGAGGAACAGTCCATTGATTCTCTTATATAATATAAGTTATATTAGATCTATAATCAGACGTTTTTTTTGAAAAAAGTAAGTTTCTTAATGACGTCGATGCTTTTCTTACAGAAATTGAGAATGGAAGCGTTTCAAACAACTTTAACTGCCAACAGTGTGTGAAAAAATGCAAATCAGAAAATGGACTCAAACGCCACATAACAACACATTACTCTAAGATTGACACTTCAACACTGCAAACAAATGCAACAACAGATATTAGGCGTGCGTGTACTGCAGACGAGTTCATAACTTTCATTAAAAAGCATTAAATTTGTGCAAAACAATCTTTGCTACCCTCCATATATCAGAGATGAGCTTTCAAGGTACAGTTTCTCTAAAGATGATGCAAAGCATTCATTTGATCTAATAAAGGAAGTTATTGAAAATTTTAATGGTGATGCGGAAGTTTTTTATCCACAATTTTACAAAGTTGCTGGTCAGAAAGGTTTTATGAAAAATCTTACAGATAAAACTTCAACTCTTGTAGGATATGTCCTTGCAAATCACATTTTGGCTCACTTGACTAAGTCTAATAATGCCACCTCAGTTTTAGTTATTGATGATGAAATTAAGTTTACAGATAAACAAAAAAGTTTAATTGAACATTTGGGTGGGTATGTATTTAGTACTTTTTATCGAAGGATACGTTATTCAAAAAGTTGGCAAACCAGATTTTGTTAAGAAACACTCTCAATTCTGTTGGCTGGAAAAATTGTAGAAAATGATTCTAATTATTTTGATGAGCATAATCATGGTACTCATAAAAAATTTACTAGCTTAAAAAATCAAGGCGGTCTTTGGTCTATATCTTCTGATGCTTTGTCACTATTTAAAATAGCAGAAATAGCATTCAGAAAATCAACAAAAATTTTAACTAAAACTATTGACGGCAGCAAAATGACTGCAGAGTTGCTTCAAGATGTTGGGGTTTTATCTCACTTCTCAAAAATTTGCAATGTTTCTTCTACTAAAGTATCTAAAGAAATGTCTCTCAATCTTCTAGACCATCTTTTAACTCTTTATATTCGCGTTCGCTCATTTTCCTATTCAAAGGACCTTGTAAACTTGCATAAAATCAAGTCTAAGATTAAAAGAACAAAATCATTAAGAAAAGAAATCAAGAAAGGAACTTTGAACTCCACTGAATAGTTTAGATAAAAAATAGACATTAAAAAAGGTTATTTCCATAGCCACAAATGTCATTAAAAACATATTCTTGCATAAGAACTATATTGGAGCATGATGGAGAAATGCAATGATTAATAAAGTGAAAACCAAATAAAATTAAGTAAGTTTTTATTTTAAGTATCAAATGTTATACAATTAAAACTAGTTTAATAGTTATTTATTTTTACTATTTTATTAAAATAGTTTTGAAATAAATAATGTTAAGAATTTTATTTTAGCCTCTTCTTTCTTTGTAACACAACTTCAACTTAAGAGTCACTTTTCAGCCTCTTAGAGAATTTTAAAGGTCAACAATGTACCTTTTGGTGCCCCAACTACCACTTATTATGCAAAGTCTTGAATACTAAAAAATAGTATTCAAGACTTGGGGCATATATATATATATATATATATATATATATATATATATATATATATATATATATATATATATATATATATATATATATATATATATATATATATATATATATATATATATATATATATATATATATATATATATATATATATAGCCATAAAAATATACGAATAGTAAATGAGAGGCTATCATCAATGTAAATTTCGTACTTCGGAACAGTGTAAACATCATCCATCTTATTCAATTTAAAAAAAGTTTCACTAGCATTTATATCCCAGTCAAGTTTTTGAAAACTAATACGTTTAACCAATTCCTTAAAAAACTTATATGACTTACTATTAACTGCTTCATCTGGTATAGAAGGAAAAGCTGATCTCTTTAGGGATATAGAAGAAGCTGATCCTCGTGCTTTGGGAATAAGCAAACATGAAGAAGAGCATTGCGATGAAAAGCTTTTAACTGGAAGATTTAAAGTAGGTAGTGAACCAGGCTTGAGAGTAGTTTTAATTGGATTGACAATTAACATGTTAGCCTCGTAATGTTTTTCGCAAATAAACAATTTTTTTTTTTTTATTTGGGTCTTTAGGCTTTCGTCAATTACTCTATCTTTAGTTATAATGTGTATAAGTTTTTTCCTCCATTCTTTGTTGAAATCATCATCGGTGGATGGTATCGTAAAAAGTGAAACACCCTGTATTTCTTCGAGAAGTACCACAAACGAAAATGGAACAATTACCACCAGGCATTTGCAAATACCAAGGATAATTCAACAACCTTTTTGTAAATATTATTCTTAACGAGTCTTTGTTTACAAACAGAGTGCACTAGTTAGTAGACTGGGTTCTAAAAAAACGCTAACAATAAGATAAACAAAAGCGCTCTTCAACTGGCCAGACTATGTACATTATGACTATGAAACAACAAAACCAACAGCGAATGAAAAAAAATAAAAAATGAATACATTGATACAAACAACCATAAAGAGGAGTTAACAGTTGTGGTTATATTTGGGGGTGTACTAGTTGTTTTACATTACGGCATAAGATACATTATATATTAAACAATTTTAAAATATTAGATATAAGTCATTACTGATTATAAAGTAAAACAAAACAAACTCAGATTTTCAGCTTTGACTCCTTTATTAGAATATTTTACGCTTCAGCCTATACCAAACTCACCTTCGACTTGGCAATTTCATACAACTTTGTCTTTTGTTCAGAGAACTAATGAGCTCGGTGACGAATTTCGAGAAAAAAGTGTTTGTCGTAAAAAAATTTCAAAACGATTATCTATCGCTATAGCAAGTTGTGATAAAACTGGCTTATTAATATGAGTTATAGGTGACAGTCTCGTAGGGCCAAACGTTGGAGCTTTTGTAGGCATAGGGCTCGCTGGAGCCGGTCCAGTATGTGGAATTATTTCAGCTTTACTCAGTTTGATTTAAAAAGTATAACAGCAGCAGCAAACGCTATCGCATGTTATATTCTTTAGCCGCTTAAACTGGACTATATCTCCAAGAATTAATTTCAAATGCTTTAAGTGATGGGGAGTTTTCAGTTGAAGAGTTTACTACGCTCGATGAAAAATTTCAAACATTTTTAAGGCCAGTTGATCAGGAAATCCCAAAAAAAGGAAGCCGATGAAGTTGACAACCGTCTTGAAACACTTCAAGACAACCAAAGATATCTAAAATTGAGGTGAGCTTAACAAATACTCCAACAATCTTTTACTGGTTGAACTGGGTTTTTTATTGGCTCAGGAGGCGCTGGTATAGGCTCAGGAGCTGTTTTTGTTGATTTTAGAGGAGGTAACTCTTCTTTTTTTTTTTGCATGAAAAAATATACAGCAACAACAGCTCCTACTCCAATAGCACCATAAGTAAGATTAATATTTTCAAATCGAAGATAGAAGAGTTTTTACTTTTATTTTCTTTTTTTAATAATTTTTCTTTTGTCTTTAATTATTCTTCTTCTTTCATTTTCAAGATTTTTTTTTTCTGCTTACTTAGTTTAGAGAGCAAAGTCTGCTGTTTTTCTTTCCGTTTAGCAGCGGCGACTTGTCCTGCTAGTATTCTTTTTTCAGATTTCGTTTTAGGCTTAGTTGTTTCTTCTATTATTATTTATAAGTTTTTTGTTTGTTTCTAATTTAGAATTATTGTTAACTATTTGCTCAGAATTGCCAACAATTATTGAGGAATATTTACAATTATTAAGTTTGTGTTTCAATAAACAGTATACATTCACCAATAATTTAATGTTGTAAATCTGTTGTAAGAAAAATTAAACATCTGGGCACTCTATATAAAACATTACTTTTGAAGGTGTTGGTAGAGCACCTTTCCATATCATTTTATACACCCCGATCATTGAGCTATAAGAAGTACGGAAAGTTTCTTTTAAAGTATATTTTACGTTTAAATGTCCCTTATAGGATAGGTAAATAAAGTGTCTTCTACTTGGCATTTTATTGTAGATTGTTACTATTTTCTAATTCTTAGTTTATTATTTTTTCAGAAGGCTCAGGATTTATTCATTTTCACATATATAATCGTTAACAATAAAAATACATTTGCCTCCTCCCACAACTTTGCTGATAAGTTCTATAACTCATTGAACACCACATCGATCAATCCAAGACGGGGGTATGATGTGAAACCGTTGGTTGTGAACAACTTTTTCATTACCTTTTTATGTTTCATTGAATCCAATGGTTGGGGATATTAAAGATGTTATAGCGTCTGGCTTTCGGTTGAGCAGTTGGAGCATGAGCTCTGTTTTTCCTGATTTTTTAACTACTACAATAAAGAGATGCTCTTTGATAGTATTTTCCATCTATTAAAGATAAAGCTTTTTATATATATGTAAGACTATTCTCAAAATGTAAAACTCAAGCCCGCCACCTGCTCCTAAACCAAACATTTATGAAGCGATGGAGTTTGCTGAAAATGTGAAAAGAAATAATTTTGAAAAGTTCTTTGTCTTTTTCGTTTTAAACAAGTAGATTATGAATGAATATCTGTAACTATGATGACATATTCAAAATAATAAATTAAACATAAAAAATATTATATAAACCAAAAATAGCTAGTATTGCTGCCATTTTGTTTTGAGCTGTCGCAAACGCTGCCAGCTTTGTTGGAGCCAAAGCAATTTTTGCGCCAGGATTGTTTGACGAATCGGTGCAACATTAAAGGCAAAAATGAATGGTATGGCATACACAGAAGTATCCTTTAAAAGAATAATCAACTCAAAAATCTTTAAAGACTTTACTCAAATATTCAACTATAAGTCAACAATGAAAATATACCAGCTGTCCCTTGACATTATTTTTGCGTTTGTCAGTTATCGTTGAGAAAAAACCAGAAAAGGAAATTGAAGATTACTTTTACTATGAACTGACTTCGTTGCCTATGTCACTTTTTAAAGATGGTCTTATGCGCAGTGCTAAAAAACACAAACTGAAAAATTACCTAACAAAGATAGTTATATCGATGCCCTATGCTCCTAATTTTTTAAGAGTTGCCGACGGTAGCGCTCTTTTATACTGTTGCGATTAGAACAAGGGTGAAATATTTGATAACTCTTTTGAAAAGTACATTTAATTTCTAAATTACCTTAAAGTTAGTGAAGTTGTATTCGATGGATATAAAAATTCTACAAAAGACACTACGCGTATAAAGCGTAGATCTTTAATACAATTTGCAGTTGAAATACATAAAAGCAATCCTTGTCCGTCTGATAGAAGTAAATTTCTCTCCGATTACGCCGAAAAAAAATCATTTATCCGAATTCTAGAAGTTAAATTAAAAGAAAGGTTTAACTGGGTTTGTTTGTTCATTCTGACGCAGATACTACAATCATTAAAATCGTACTTAAATTCTGACGCAGATATAAAATCGTACTTAAATTCTGACGCAGATACTACAATCATTAAAATCGTACTTTTCTAAAACAGAACCTGTCACAATCTTTGCAGATGACAGCGATATTCTTTGCTTTTATTACACCACTGTAAATTAGTTGAATCTATACATAAAATATATTTAACAAGTATGACAAAGATACATGATTGCCAGCGTGAATGCTATGATATTGTTCAGATTATTGGCAGTACAGCAAAACATGTCATTAACAATATTCTTTTCGCGCACGCGAAAAGAATATTGTTAATGTTTCAGGTTGTGATTTAACATCAGCAATTCACAATTTTGAAATGACTTCAATTTTCAGAAAGCTTGAAGCAACAGATTTGGGCGATGCAGCAAATATTTTTTACCACGATGATAAATCGCCTGATGAGATTGGAAATGCATCAATTTGTTTCTTTCAGCTGCTACATTCCTCAACATGAAATCTACAACAAATAAGACAGCAAAACTACGAGGAAATGGTAAACTCTGATCGGGCTCACATAGACCCTTCTGTTCTTCCACTTTCTTCTAGAGCTGCTTACTACCACGGATCGAGAGTATACCATCAAGTGCGTATTTGGAGATGTCTAAGTGACAGTCCCTTGACCCATTTAATTGGGGATGGAAATTAAAAGGCTTTATGTATTCATCAATAGCAACAGACGAAAACGCGGGTCCAAAGGATATCCTATAGGTTGTTTGATGTGGGTGTATATTTTTTGCAAATTAAACAGCTTTTAATTTTCTCCACCAGCTTCAAAAACAGAATACATCTTAGCCCTTAGACCAACAAATTCTTGGATGATGCGGCCATTAGACTCATTCTTTAATTAACCACGACCTTATTATTAGTCACGTTAAAACATTGATGATCTTTTGGATACTCACTAAAGTCATACTATTTAGAACTTTCTATCATATCTTTGTAAATATCTTCAGTTTCTACTTGGAATAATAAACTGTGTGTGTCAGTGTGGAGCAATTGTACTTTGTGATTATATTTGGCTGTACCAGAACTCATACATGAGATGTTTGCTGACGTCTAAGACTAACATATATCTAAGTCTGACATATATCGGTCAACTTAGTTTTAGTCTAGCTTTTGTTCTTTAAGTAGCAGCAAGATTGCCATCAAACATTTTATGTGGTAAGTCGGCTGGGTCAGCAACAAGCTTCCGTAACCTATCATGTTTGCTTTTATGAACAAGATCAACACGAATGCACTTTCTCAAGTTCTCCATTGTTTTGCAAAAGACGCTGTTATTCATAAGCTTGAAGAAATCTTTTTCAAATTTTGATCTAGCCTTGGCCCTCATGTGCAAACCACTATGCATCTGAATACAGGGAGTCATCCACCACTTTTGTCTAAACTTTACAGCTCTTTCAATTTTGATAACTCGTATCCCTAGCGATTGGAATAGTTTGAGATTGCGATAATGCACAATGTATTTTTCTTTGTTTCGTAAGTTAGGTACAAGCTTTTCAGATTTTGTAAATTTAAAGTCTAATTTTCTAAGCATTTTTGTTGGTATTTGCTAGACCATTTTTTGCAAACATCATCCTCTCTGGAGCAGAAGTATAGCCATTATGCAAATCGTGCAATTCTTCTGGATACTTAAAATCAGCTTCAACAATAAAAACTTCCAGGGTGTTAACTGGCGTTCTAAGGACTTCTTCAATGGAGGGTCCACACCATTTTAAACCCTGACATGGTAACATCAACATCATTGCCCAACCATACAAATTATTGGCATCGAGGTATGATATAAAACTGTTCGGTTTCGTTTTATCATAATCAAAACATCCAGGATTATTAGCCTTTGCAAAGCGTTTGCTCACCATCAAAATACAACCACGTAGTCTTTTCTCCATAAGTGGTGCATGTCAATATTGTGCAATTATCCATAAAGTGGTGCATGTCAATATTGGTAACTTGCTCGAGCTAAACTCTAGTCTTTTTTAAAAGCGCGTCCCATAGATACCTTTGAGTAAAATGCCTCTAGAGATGGTAAGAATCGCTCATTGAATCTGTCAAAGCTGTTAACATATTCATAGGGGTAAAAACCCTTACATTTCAGCTAGGCTAGCTCCTTCTCTTTTAAGCCTAATTGGGTTATTTTCAAGCCACCTAGCTCAAGATTTTTTGCCGAAGAATCAAGAGACAAATTCATGAACTGAAACTGAAATGAAAAAAACTCGTTGTCAAGATTTTCACTACATATATAGCAAACTGTTGCTTTCGCAAATAAAATCTTGTCAACATTATTCATAACCATTTTTTTCTGGATTCCTAAAGACCTCTTTAACTCCTTCCAATTCGGTTTGGAGGCTCACAAGAATGTGTTTTACTGCGTTTTTACCACAATACAAAGTTAAAGCTTTGGTAAACTCGTCGCTTCTTACTTTCACATAGTAATAGCTGCAAGGCAGTTAATAAAATCATCTTAATTTTTTGCCCGTCTTTCTTGATTTTACTTTGTATTAATTCCCTAATTTTAAGGGTCATATCATTTATAAATACGAAAGCATCTGATTTAAGTCTGTGGGTTTGCGGTAATTTAGCCACATAATTCGCTATTTGGTTAGTTTCTTTGCGGAATTCAAAATTTGGCAAATCGTCTTCTAATTTTCTTTTTGCAAGCCATCGTAAATTATAATTTCTAAACAGTTTATTCTTCAATCTTTAAAAAAGGCCTCGGCAACGGCTTAGGTGCAAGTATAGGCGCTGGCCGAGGTAGAAGTATTGGAAAAGGTTTTGGTATAGACTTACAGAAATCTTTTTTATTGGTTTGACTCTTTACAAAAGCTTTTTTCATTTCTTTTTTAAAGTTTGTAAAGTTCGTTGCTCTTTTAGCTTACTAAAAGTTGATTGGTTGTTCACTCAGCTAAAAGTTGATTGGTTGTTCACTCAGCTAAAAGTTGATTGGTTGTTCACTCAGCTGTTTAATAGCTGAAAGATAACCTTGCATTGAAAATGCTTTTTCGCGAAGTAGATCTTTAAGATCTGTATGAGCTTGTACTTTCAAAGAGTCTATGATCTCTATTATATATCTTATAAATGTCTTTCTCTAACTGATAATTTTATGAGATCTTATATAAAAAAAATTTTGTGTCTAATCATTTACCAAGCATTTCTGCTTCATTAACTTTTTAGCTTTACGATTTCTCGCATATAAAGCTACAGCTCTTTTGGCTTCAACATCTTTAGCTATATTTACAATACCATCTGGTACATCTACTTGTCTTAATTCTCTGCGTAAATAACATAATTAAAATATTTAGTGTGTTGATTATGGAAATACTCAAGAAGTTTGTTAGTTATTGATATGACCAACTCTGATGTTATTTTATGTTATTCTGGTTTTATTTAGTCAATGTCAATTTGTATTTTTTCTATTATATCTTCTGCTATTTTTAAGCTTATTTTTTTTAAAACAAACTATTAGTATAAAGCTCTTTTTTTACTTTTTACTAACTACGAGGAATATATTCACAAGCAACTTCTTCACCAACAATTTCTGCGAAACGTTTTCGAAAATCACGTCTTTTTAAGTCTGGAGTCCACCAGTCCTCTGTATTATTTTATTTTTAAGTTCAGATAAACGTCTTTTACATTTTTGTATATTATATACATTTTTTTCCTCTGATTAAAAATCCCTCCATGGAATGGCCTCTCGATATTACTCAATAGTACTATTAGCCGAAATTCTGCTACGGTATCGGTTTCGGCCGAAATTTCAATTTGAACCGGATACTAAAATTTCAGATTCGGTACTTTTTGTAATTTCAGTATAAAGCAAAATTTTAGTTGAAATACCGAAAATCGAAAAATTTGTAAGATTTAAAATTTTTATATAATCTAGAAAAAGAGTTATTTTTGAGAATTTTTACAAAATATTTTGAAAACTTTTACAAAATACCTCGAAAAAATCTTGTTTTGCAGAGAAAATCTGCCAGTTGTTAACTTTCGCTATAAAATTATCTCGCCAACTTAAGGGAAAAGAGGGTAAGTGTGCGCACTTAATCAGTTTTTAACCATAAAAAGAGTAATTAAAATGATAGACAGTTGAAATTTTCATACAATAATCTCTAACACATAACAAAACCTTTGACATTATACAAATAGTATTGCATTGAAAGAAAAGCTTAAAAATATAAATTTTATAAAAAATTAGAATTGCGCACTTTTAACCAATCATGAGGGTAAGAGTCCGCATATGAGAGGGTAAGAGTGCATACAAACATTGGTTGCAAATAAATGGCCCAGTTCCTTCATCACTAGTGTATTCTTCATGCCACCAATTCTTGCAAAGTCCGCATTTAATCCATTCTTCATCCATTTGCACTGCTACTTCACAAGCTGGACAAATCGTTTCTTCATTTTTATCATTTTTTATATCTGTAACATTTTCAACGTTTTTGGCTTTTTAAACACTTTTAGCTTTTTTAACGTTTTTAAAACTAGATTTTTTTTTAGAAAATTCTGTTCTTTTTTTTAGCTCGATCGACTTAAGACTATTTTGATTCTTGACTCGTATTTTCTATGTCTTCTAGCTTCTTTTTACATGGAGGCGACGTTATGACTGTTGATTGTTGAGATGATCTCTTCTTTTTAGTTTATTTTTTTATGTTTTTTGGAAGAGGAACAATTGTATCAGTATGAACTTTTATCTTATTGGATAATCTTGCAGACAGTTTTTATGCCACAGAAACTTACAATCTTGGGCGTTTTATTTGGAACACTCAAATTACCTGTTTCGTCCATATTTAACTTTCTATGAAAGAAAACTTTTAAAAAATCATCACGTTTACAAAATGTCTTTAACCAGTCTTTCCCTGTCACTCTTTTTTCTTGATTTAATCTATCGGAGACCCCATTCAGTTCAGCGTATTCAAAAGCAATCCTCATGATATGCTTTCTCGTTAGTCCATTAAACCTATTATCAAGACCCTTACAGTGTTAAGCAAGCTCTTTTTCCATTTCATCACTGTGGGCATTTCTGAAACGTTCTAGAGATACTGGTATCGTACCCTGAAACAAACAAAAACAGTAAAATATTATAAATATACCATATTAAATAAATAAAGAATATTCCGAATTCCAGAAAACTTTAATTAACTTACAGTTTTAAGCCTTTTTCTCAAAGAGTTCTTGCAAACACCCAAATCTTGTGCTACTTTTCTTTAACTTTCACCAGCATTTATTCTTCATTAAGCTACTTCCATCATATCTACTGTGATGAGAGTTCTATCAGTCTTTGTTTGTACGGTGACATTTCAAAACATTTGTAATTTTGAATCAGCATCAAATTTCAACCTACATTATTTGAAAAGTGAATTTTTGTTGTATAAAATGTATGCACTCTTACCCTCCTTTTCATTATATATATGAAGGGGTCAGGGCAAAAACAGGGGATGTCAGTTCTTCGCAAACTGAGAAAACTCAAAATCAATTTTCAAAGTCTTCCTTTTCCCCTTAATCTTTCAAGAAGAAGTTTGATCTTGATTTTTATTTTTTTTTTGACCTTAGAATGAATGAAAAAAATATAATGTTTTTAAATAGTTACAAAAACTGTTGGTTTGCTATTAAATTTTGCAACCTGTCTCTAAATATGACGTTCCCTGTTTTTGATTTGCACAACACATTTCTTTAAAACTGGGGTTACCTTTGAGAGATTTAAGCGCTAATATCCTTTCACTAACCAATATTATCTTTTTTTTTAAGTTACTTTTTATTCCAACGAATATTCAAAAGAATATATAAGAATTTATTAGGATTATAAGAATATATATATATATATCATTAAAATATTTTAAAAGAGAAAATACAACTTTATAATGGAACTTGAAGTTTCATGCCATTCGGCAATCATCAGCCATATTATTCAAATATAAAATAAAAACCGTTATAAAAAATACAAATTTAGCGTTGCAACGGCATCTGACGTCAAGTGTACGTGATCCGATATTTGCTAATCGCCGGAATCAAAGTTAGAAAGTAAATATTTTTTCCTATGCCTACAAGCAGAAACCAATTCACTTTTTTTATTAAGTAGTAAACCACTATCAAAATTCATAATAAAATATTTTTCACTGATGCAAAGGTTACACTTTTTAGTAGCTGGATTATAAGATTGGCATCGTTTAATTATGTTCCACTTAATTATAGGCATGTTACCTGCGTCTTTGCATTTCCAGATTTCTTTGGAAAGTTCTGTATCATTTCTATACCTTGTTGCATTAAATGATTTAAGATGGTTTGCAAATCTGAGCTTGAATGAGTTTTCACTGATACCGATGTAAGATTTTTCCGTAAGACTGGGATAAGGCGATGATAAAGTGGCTTTATATACAACGTTTATTGATAGACATTCGTTATTTAAGGGGCATGCAGTTTTCTTAATGCAGTTGCAATTTATATCATTAGTGGTGAGTTTGTTGTGCAAAATTTGCTGGTTGTGTGAATTAATAATTGATCGAATATTTGGCATACAGCTGTAACTAACTTTTATTGTATTTCTGTTGAAAATTTTGTGGAGCTTATGATGTAATGGAAAATGTAAGTCAATTAAGTTTAAGAAAAGGTGTCCAATTTTTGTTACCACATTTTTACTGAAAGGAGGATTAAACCATATTATATTTCTTTTTCGTTTATTAGTATTAGAAGGATTTAGATTCGAATGATATTGGAGATTGGTGTGAAATCCAGACTTTTCTAATGCGTCTTTATAAATAGGAGCAGACTTTTGGAAAATTTTTTCGTTTGAAGAATTGGAAGATAATCTATGTTCAATTGAGGTTGGTAATTGTTTTAAAATGCTTGGTGGATGGTTGGAACTAGCATGGATATAATTTAGCGTACTATCAGGTTTATGGTAAGGTTGAAAAGTGCAGTTATTAAGATCAAATGTAACATCAAGGTAGTTAACAACTTTCATATTAGATTGAATGGAAATACAGAGGTTGTATTGTTTAAATATTTGAGTAAAATGCTTCTTAATTTTTTCCATTTTTGGACCGCTTGCGTTCTTAAACACGGCTAGGCCATCGTCTCTATACAATCCAAAATCAGATTTTTTATAAAATTGCGAAATCCGGAAGAGAAGAAAAATACCAACTAACTCACACACTTCCGCTCCATCAAATGCACCCATGGTAACATCAAACAAACCACTCGATTTCTTAATCCAAACTTGATCATTGGTAAATAATAAAGACTTACGCGCAGACTGATGATTGCCGAATGGCATGAAACTTCAAGTTCCATTGTAAAGTTGTATTTTCTCTTTTAAAATATTTTAATAATATTATTTGATCTATTTTTTTCAAAAAGATATTGATCACTCTTAAACAGACAAGAGTTGTATTTCCAGCAATATACAACATTTATCAATAAATATATATATATATATATATGTTTATATATATATATATATATATATATATATATATATATATATATATATATATATATATATATATATATATATATATATATATATATATATATATATATATATATATACAAATATATGAATTCAACGAATTTATACATTTCAAAGAATAATAACAAGAATATATGATATATATGTATTTAAAAAAAATTAATCAGCTCAACATCAATAAGAATAAACAAATTGATAAATAGGCCTATGTATAAAATCCATTAAAAGAAATATACGACCAATCAAAAAGTAAAAAAAAAAGTTTATATTTAAATTTTACAATTCAATTTCTTCATCTTCATCAAAGTCAGAGTAATCATTTACAGGAGATGATTGACCATCTTTTTCATACGGAAGATAGTCATAAAATTCTTGTGCATCAAGCTTGCAAAAGAGTTTAAGATGTTGTAGGTCTTTATACTTTGCTGATGAAATAGGTATGAGGACTCTGTTTAAAGGTTGAAGGGGCTCTAACAATATTCTCTTCTTTTTAATTGGTTTTGTGACAATAGCCTCAAGGAATGGTCTATTCCAGCTATCTCTGTAAATTATTTTATCTGGGTGGGTTTTTGAAATTACAATTTCTCAAAGCGGCTGAGTTTGAATTGGAGATGAGGTAAAATATAAAGTTTTAATGTGCTTTTCTATATTTAGCAGCATGGTGTTTTTAACTGAAATTATATGAAAAGAAGAAGGGCTTTTTCTTGCATCCTCAAAGTGCCTACACCAGTCAGCTGGAGTATCTATATGAATCTTTTGATTGATTACGATCATGTCTCGATCACATTTTATATAAGAGTGTCCTCAGATAGGAAAAGATAGTTTAATATTTTCAAATCTTTTTTTCTGATGGTCCATGTAGTGAAGAAATCGTAGCATAGTCCAATTTTTATTCTGTCCAGGACATGAATCACAGAAGAGTTGAAGGTGAGTGACTTCTTTAGACAGTATTTCAATAAAGTAGTGCAACAACATTGATGCTACATCATTCGATCCTTTTTTTCCTATTGTCTCATCATAGGAAAAAAGGTAAACTTTATTAGCCCCCAGGTTATGTATGTTAAAAGTATACAAAGAAAGTTTTCGTTTGTAATATGTGTCATTGGTTGTAATATTAGGGCAAGGAAGATTCTTCTAAAAATCAAACGCAATTGCAGCAAACCAGGTTAAAGAGTGTGCACCATGTATAGCATCAGTTTTCCTTTCATAAAAAATTTTTCCTTTCCTCCAGTGAAGCTCTCGCTCAGCTAGAAGTTTTTCTAGTTCATGTTGAGGATGACTATTTGACAAATCTATTTTAAATCTATCGCATGTTGAACATGTGTCTTTTCTTGTGTAACCAAAGGCAATGTTAAACTTCTTATTAAATATGCATCTGAACATAAAAAAAATAATACTAATAAGATTTGATATTGTTAAGATAAATAAGAACTATCTACAACGTTATAAATATTGCTAAAAAATCAGCCACAATAAAGTTTTGTTTTGTTTTTTTGCTTACCTATAACTTTCTCTTGAACAGGATTCACCTGGGTGACTTTCTAAATACATTGCATGCATCCTGCTAAGATTAAGATCTCCAGGAAGGTTGACTTTCTTAGAATCTTTGAGAAAGTAATGAGACTGCTGTCCTCTAAAAGATCGAATATGATTTATGATTCTCTCATTTTTGTCTTTTGTAAAACTTCGAGGACGGTTCATGTGTTTCCCTCTTTGATCTTTGGGCGACATTCCTATAAAAAAAGTAAAATGTTTTAACAGAATTAAAAAAAGAGCCAATCAATTCTTAAACTAAAAGAACCAAAACTGAAAGTAGAAAATAGATATGATGATTATGATTACTAGGCTAAAAAACATTTTTATATTTATTTTCTGAAACTTTAAATTATTTTAATTTTATTATAAATTACAAATAAAAATCCAATATATGCTCATTGGTTTATGGTGGTATATAATACCAAAACTAACTTTTTGCACTAACTTGCCAATAAATAAGTTTGTGTATACTCTGAAAATATTTTGAAAAAAAAATTACATGCTTTATGAAAATGTATAACTACTTACCAGTTGTTGTAAGGACTTTCTGTATTCTTTCAAGTCTAGATTTGCTTATGTTAAATTCCTGTTATTTATATCACCTGGCAATCAATACTCTCGGCTGTTTCTGAAATAACACTGTTGAAAATATAGATGTTGTTACTATTGGCAGCAACATTATTGTTATCACTTATATCCAACTGGAAATCAATATTCAATATAAGATGTTTTTTCTAGACCTTTATGCAAATATGTTGTAACTAAAATTAAAAATGAGAGAAAAAAACAAAATATTTTAAAGAAGTTTATATAAAATGCAAAATATTTAAATAGAGTTTTTCAAAGTTATTTCTAATAAATGTTTAGAAAGTAATTTAATTACAACAACATGTAGGTTAACTTACAGTCATGCGATGCTATATATATTCAAATTTCAAAGTTATTCATTAAAAGAAAATTTTTAAATTTTAAGCTATATATATCAATGATAATAGACGGCACAGAAAAAGTTTTTATTTTAGGTTGTTAATAAAATCAGGTATATTGTAAAATGAAGGTAAAAAAAATCACTGCATATGCGGCTCTGCTCAGTAGGAATAAATGCTTCAAGTTATATCGCAAGAACCTACCTTTTACCAAATTGGCTATCATTAATTGGAAATTTATGAAATGCTCTATTGTCGATTTTCATTGCTCAGTTTGTGCAACCTGATGCAGCTCAAGAATTAACCATGATTTATAAAATTTGAATATTAAATATTGAATATTATTTGATACAAACAACCCTGATTTACTATTTTTTAAATTTGCCCCCCATAACGGCCAATTTTTGATTCAAAAAATATACGGGAGTTAGACATCTAGTTATTCCAAATATACCATTGTCTGTGTCACGTCGTGATAGTGTCACCCGGTGCGGCCCGCACTCCCTAGCGACGCCACTGAGCAAGACAAAGTACACCAACAACAGTATGCTCACACCTATATTTGCAGCAGTAAAATAGTTTTTTTCTTCTTATCTGACCTTTTTTCATTGAAAAAGAAGATATTATCATGTATAGTCATTTTTTTCTTTTCCAAATTCTCATTTTGGTCTTCATAGAACTAAGCTGGCAAAATGTTTTGACAAATATCTTTTAGCCAAATCCAATTTTCATAATATATTCTTTTCTCAAATACCGGCACCGATCTATTCAATCAAGCCGTGATACATGTTTATAAATATGACAAAGGTACTACATAAAACAAAACAAATATAATTGTTAATAAGAAGTCAAGCTAGTTTAAAAATCCTCATAATCGAGTGACTTTTTACTCTTTATTTTTCGTCCACAATTTGATACTTGTATTATTTGTTTTTCGTTAATATCATCTGGAATATTTTTTATTTTTTCTATCATTCTTTTGTGCACCATCATCTCCGCATTATCTCGAGTCCTGTGTGGAGCAAACATAATATACAATCTTTTAAGATTAATTCGATTTCGACGAAGAACATATCAGTGGTGATTTAATTTGACTTTATATGATCTAGGGGCTACGTACTTTATTATTTTACCTCTGAGACTCAATTCGCGAGTTATTTCGACTTGAATTGCCATATTTTGGCCTTGCTTGAAAAACTGCGGTGCTAAAGTACAAATCTTTTTATCATGGTAGTTTTTTGATTAAATTCTTTCTTTACCAATGTCTCTAGATCTTTTATATGGTTTCTTATTTTCATTTTGAAATCTAAACATATTATCTCATAGTTATCGTCCTTGTAGTAGTTCCACTGGAGAAAATCCACATTTTATTGGAGTATTGCGCAATATTAAAATACCTTTAAAAATTTCTTCGTTTGACATGTGGCACTTTTTTATCATAAGTTTAACTGATTTAACAGTGGCTTAAGCTAAGCCATTTGATCATGGATAGTGCGGACAACTTGTTATATGCCTAAATTGCCATTTTTGAGAAAATTGATGAAATAATTTTGAAGTATATTGTGTACCATTTTCTGAAACCAATTCTTCCAGGACACCATTTCAAGAAAATGATTCTTTGCATGCTAATATTACATGCATGCAAAGAATCATTTCATGTATGCTTTGCACTTTTTGATTAAATGTTCAAGTTGGTCATTTAAACCTGGCCAGAAAACTGCCTGACGTGCACGACATTTGCACTTTTCCATTCCTAAATGACCTTCGTGCAATTTCGAAAGTATTTCTTTTCGCATACTAACTGGGATTATAATTCGATTTTTATACATCAAGAGTCCATCAATAATAACTATTCCATCTTTAAAATTCCAATAAGGTAGAAAATTTGCTGGACAATATTTTTTTGAATTCGGCCATCCAGAAACTATACTATCTTGCAGTTGTTGTAAAAGTTCATCAGCATCCGTAATTGACTTGCCAGCAACGTGCTCTGCAGTAAATGAAAATCTCAACAATTTCATTCTGAATCGTTGATTTCTTGGCGACAACTGCAATTTCGGTAAGCGAACGATAACTTAATATAGGAATTAAAGGTTTGTGATCTGTTTCTAAAATAAAAGTTGGTAACCCATACAAATACTTTGACATCCGCGTGCACCCCTATGTTACAGTTAGCATTTCTATTTCAATTGGATAATAATTTCTCCGTTGTTGTCCAAAAATCTAGATGCACAACCAATTGATTTTTATACCCCATCGTGATTCTGATAAACAACTACACTAAGTCCGTTTAATAAACTTCCATCTGTTCTCAATTTTATTGGTTTTGTCACATCATAGTGTGCTAAAATTGGTGAATTTGCCAAACTTTTTTTTATCTCATCGAATGCTTTAGTATGATTTTCTGCCCATACCCGTACTGATACCCATACTACCCATACTGATACCCGTACTGATACCCATACTACCCGTGCTGATTTTGATCTTGCATATGTTGAGCTAGTTTAGCGAGTAATGAATTAAATTTTGATAGCTGTTGAGCCATACCAACGCAAACCTGTAATATTTGTTGGTCTCGGGAAATTTTGTATTGCTTCAACTTTTTTGCTCAGAGGTTTTACACCTCTGCTAAAATTTTTGTTGGGAAAAAACGACCAAAAGGTGTGGTAAACGTATTCTATAACTGACTTTCCAAATCCATGGGTAGTTGCCAATATCCTGAGTTAGTATCTAATTTAGCCATATATTTACACCCCTTTCTTAGTAGGGCCAATGTATTATCTATACTTTTTAACTCATAGAATTCAGATTTACCTAATAAAGCAGTTTTCACATTCTTACAAGCATATATGGTGATTAACTCACTGTTCTGACCATTGATTGTAAATGATTTTCGGAAATATCCTAATCATTTTAGTGGTTTATGATCTAATATTTGTCTGTTACTAGTATGTAATTGATTAATTTTTATTCCAAACTTTTTTAAATGGTTAGGTCCTCTAACGATAACTTTGGCACTAGTGTCAATTCTGAATTTTATTATACCATTTTTTACTTTTAGTTGTATTTCCAAAGATTCTTCTGGCACAGAACTAATCCAATCACAAAATCAGATTTCACACTTCCTAATTACAATGCCCTTATAGCATGTTTTTGTCTACTGAGTAGTTTTTTTAATCTTAGTTGCGTTGGTGCTGCACCAAGCAATATTCCCATAATTAAGGTAGCTGTCAGTAAAAGAAAAGTATATGTTTTTTCAACAGTTTTGGTTTAAAAACCTTTTATCTTTATATAATAAGCCAATATTTTTTGATATTTTGTTTTCTATTATACTTTTGTGTTCACGCCATGAAAGATTTTTGTCGAGAAATACTCCATAAGAACGCGCACAAATCTCTTTTATATTAGAATTATCTATACATAGATAAGGAAGTTTTAACGGAATAATTTTTTTTTTCGTGGAGTCTATGAAAAAGATTGCATTTGGTTTTACTTATATTTAAGGATAGTTTATTTGACTTGAACCATTAAATTTGTGAGTTCCGTATTGACTGTTTTAAATAAGATGTCGATGTTCCTATTAGAGTATAACAAGTTTGTGTCATCGGCAAATAAAATTGAAGTTAAAATATTACAAAACTTATGTAAGTCGATTATATAAATAAGAAAGAATAGTGGTCCGAGTATTGATCCTTGAGAAACACCGCATGTGACTGTCATATATTTTGATTTTCTTTCGTTTGATGATGTATATTGTTTTATAGTTTTTTATGACACAATATTTAGTTTAGCTAAAAGAATGTTATGATCAACTGTGTCATACGCTTTGCTGAGAACTATGAAAATTCCTACTGTATATATTTTTTCATCAAATGCTTTAAGTATGTCATGAATTAGGCGATTAATGGCATGGTCAGTGAAATTTCTTGACTTAAAACCGAATTGTTTGTTGTAAGGAATATTATTTCTACTTGGAAAGGAATAAAGTCTATTGTACATAATTCTTTCTAGCATTTTTGAGAAACAAGAAAAAATCGAAATCGGTCAATAGTTTACAATGTTTGAAACATGACCAGATTTAAAAATTGGTTTAACTTTTGCAATTTTAAGTTTTTCAGGACAAACGCCTTGTTTTAAAGATAGATTTAAAATGTGCAATAGTGGAATAGTTATACATTTTATTGATTTTATAATGACGTTACTACTGATATTATCATATTCTAAACTTTTTTTAGGTTTTAACAAAAACATTGCATCCAATAGTTCTCTATCCGTAAGTTCATTATTGTCCATTACATTGGTATTATGAGAACTTAAAAAAGGATCGAATTTTGCTTCTGAAGTTTCTATTTTTGTTGCTAAGTTAAAAACTACATTAACAAAATACTGATTAAATAGTTCGGCAAATAAAGATTTATCTGTAATAAATTCATTATTTGATTTAAGATTGATTGGAAGGCTATTCCGATTTAGATTTTTTTTTCCAGTTACTTCTTTAATTATGTTCCAGATCTTTTGAGTTTCATTTTTGTGTTTACTTAACTGTTTATAATAATAATGTCTTTTAGAACGTCTTAAATTTTGAGACGTTTTAAAAAATTTTAAGAAAATTTAAACCCTTGAAAACGAAACCAAGTATAAAAACTATAAGCGTCTTTTGAATCAATTTTAAGTTAAAATTGATTCAAAAAGACGCTTATAGTTTTTATACTTGGTTTCATTTTCAAGGGTTTATTTTTTGATAAATTTATTATATAACTGCTGTATTTTTTAGACGAATTTAGAATACGCTTTGTTATCCAAGGATTTAAAAGCGTTTTTGTTTTTTCAAACTTGTTAAAAAACATATCATATGCTTTATTAACGTTTGTAGTTTTTAAAAGACGATTCCAATTTATGAAAGATAATTGGTTATAAAAATTAACTATTATTACTATTAAATAATTGAAACTTCAAAAAGACTTCAAGATGTTCTAAAGCTACATTTAAATCATTTAAAAGATCTTCATCTTCACTTCCTATAACTCACGAATTTGGTTGATTACTGAAATAAAGTTAGCGTTGTTAACCGTCAGCGACTCTGGCGAGAAAATTTAAGTCTAGATCTGTATCTGAAGGGGCAAAAGAAGTAGAGTGAATATGCAAAGTGAAATTTTCATTTAAAAGGATAACTACTCAATAGATATTTTTCACCCCTTTTTAAGGAACTTAGTAATATTTTTATAATTTTACTTCTCAGAAATGGCAATCAATGTTTCTAACTTATTCATTGCTTAAACTTATTGTCAAGTATTTTGCTACATTAAAAATTATCTTTTGGCAGCTCACTAAGCCCTTACACGCAAATGAAATTTTTTTGCATACAATCAATGTATGCCTTTGTGGCTTTCAAAAATTATTTTAAGGAAACTGTGTAAGTAATGGCCTCAGGCAAGGCCGTTTTTGGAGCGTCGTAGGCTCTAGGCACTTTGCATAAAAATGTAGCTGTAGGCCTTTCTTTCAATTTAAATGTCATGTACACGTTATTCAATTTACATTATTTTTTAATTTTTGTACGTAGTCGTTAATGGGCCTACAGTCGCTGTTTGTTTGATTATTCTGTATCTGTACACATGTTATGCCTTAAAGAAATTAAATTGTAACCATTTCATTAATTGTATTTCTCTCACTATCATTACTTTAGTTATGATCATGAAAAGCCATTAAAAATTCAGCAATCTATGGTTGTTATTTGTTTTAAACGTTTGTTTAAATTTATCAATAGTTTACATTTATCAGAAAACAAAGCTTATCAGAAACCAGGTGGTCCTCTAGAAGTGATGCCACAAGAGCTTTCTATGCAAATTACTTACAAATTCGTCAAGTATTATGTGAAGTCACTAACAGGAAACATCAACCACCAGCAGCTGTTCATGAAGCGAAATCACTGGTTAAACATTTAGACTACTTTGAAACTGCGTTAATGTGTGTGATTTGGAAAGATTTACTTCAAAAGATGAATATTGTCAATAAAGCCTTACAGGAGCCGGGTATTGAGCTGTGCATCATCATTAAACTGTACGATGGTCTCATACAGTATTTTTATGATACACGCAGTAAGTTTGAAACATTCGAAGGCCAGGCAAAAGATCTCACAGAATCTGATTACAAAGAAGCTACACAACGCAAGTGAATACGGAAGCGATAAGATGACAAAGTTATTAATACAAGTAATCCCAGTTTAAATGTTAATGCCAGTGATAATTTCCGTATTCAACTGTATTACGTTATCATAGACAGACTTAGTAATGAGATGGAAAAACGCAGAGCAGCTTATAAAGTATTGTACGAAAGGTTTAACTTTCTTCTTGACAACAGATCTTTGTCGAGTGAGAAAGTAGTGGCTAAAACCAAGGCACTAATTCAGTTGTGTCCATCAGACCTCGAAGACGAATTTACCGATGAGTTTTTGCTGTTTTCTCAAATGTTTAGTGATGGTAAATCGGCGTCTGATAAGATTAAGCTGCAAATAGACAATAAACTAGTTGCAAGTTTTCCAAATGTTAATATTGCTTTCAGGATTTATCTCTCTATATTAGGCACGAATTCAGAAGGTGAACGTTCTTTTTCAAAATTAAAACTGATAAAAAACTATCTGCGTTTAACTATGGGACAAGCCCGACTATCCTCCCTGGCACTGCTATCAATTGAAAATGAAGTAATGCGGGAGATGACATTTGAAGATGTTATAGTTGATTTTGCAAATACCAAAAGTCGAAAAGTTAATGTCATCTAATTATACTGTTTGATTATAAACATTTTTATCAATTATGAATATTATGCTGCATCTGTATGATTGTTTTATTAATGAAATGAAAAACACTTTAAAATTTCTTTTTTTATCATTTCTTTTGTAGGCCCCTGTAGATTCGTAGGCTCTAGGCACAGTGCCTATTGTGCCTAATGGATATGATGGCCCTGGCCTCAGGAGATATTATTGCTCAAAGTAAAGGTAAAATATAAAATATAATGGTTTCGAACCATGAGTTTTAGACAAAAAAAAAAGTGTAAGGGGTTGTCCATATATTACATCGCTCAATTTTTGACAATTTTTGACCCCTCCTTCCCCCTAGTTTCACGTTTTACTGACCCCCTCCCCCCTAAAATTAGGCAACAAATTTGAAAATTTGTACCCCGCTCCCCTTATTTAAAATAAAATGTTTTTAATTTTCTTAGCTGCTTATAGTTAATGAATCTATTTTAATACATATAAATTTTATTACTTAATATTACTTTGAAAGTCATTATTTGTACACGCGTACTAATAAAGCCCATAAAAATATTAATTCGAAAAAACGTTTAAACATTTAATTTCTTATAATTACAACGTTGGTGTATAGTCGAAGAAAATTACGAGTTGACCCGTACAAAAATAGTATAAAGCTAAAATTTTGCATAGAGTAAGTAGAAAGTCTCTGGTTGAGCGTAAAAAAAAGCCCCGTTGATTGCGCTACGAGAACATCCCTTTTTGGGCAATTTGGAGAAAAAAATAGGCCAATTTTGACAGCACTAAAACATCATAAACTGTATATCGTTGGATAAAAAATTTTATGCTGATCAAAAATTATAAAAAAACTATGACTTGAAAACAATTATTTTCAAAGTTATTTACGTTTGAAAAGTGAAAAATTTTAAAAGTTTAACGCTTTTAGGCTTTTACAAGTCGCAAAAACTTCATTAGAATTTTTGTTTTCAAAAGTTAAATTTTTACTGCAAAAAACTTAATCATTTCTTTTGTTTTCATAACAATTGTTTTCGATGAAACATTTTCGTATGAATGGAATAATATAGTTTTACTACAAAAAGAGTTTGCTTCTGATTGAAATGTAAAATTTACAAGTTAGACGTTAATTGTTACATGTGGTAAAAATCTTTACATTTTTAAAAGGAAAAAATGAGTGCTGTTTGTGTATTGTGCAGCTTGGCTTAGACAAAGAAATTTACGTCAAAGTATATGGAAAAGGTCTCAAAATATTGATTCGATTGAGCGAAGAACGGAGTATGAATGAACTTTGTAGGTTAAAATTTGTTTAAATAAACAATCTTACAAAGAAGATTTTTCGCGCAGTTTCTTAAAACTTCAGTTTGCGCATAATAACTCATATTTATTAATGACATTTTGCTGAATCATTTCTAATTATTTATTTACAAAATCAAACATATGTTTGGTCGCATAATTGAAAAAAAAATTGTTTGTTATTAAAAAGGTTTTAGTAAAAAAAAAATACCAGATAAGTTATTTTTGCACATTTTTAGTTATCTTTAAGACCAGTTGCGAGAGAACATGCATAATAGTACAATAGTACTATTCAATCATAGCTGTAGAAGAAAGTTTGTGGATTGTCGTATAGATCAATTATTATCTGTACCAAGAAAGAAACTACAATCCTCATTTGAAGAGGTATTTGATTGGAAATCAAAATGTTTTCTTTGTACTAAAAAAGTAGACCACAAACATTTACCGATTGCTAAAGTTGAGACCATACCATTGATTAACAAAATAATTGAACTTTCTTTGAATAGAGAGAAAGATTGGAGAAATGCTGTACGTTCTCGTTCGATGTCTTGATATGATCTTGTAGCGGAAGAAGCTATCTATCATATATTGTGTATGAACAACTTTAGGTTTAAAACTAAAAGCGATAACCAACGCAGACGCCCATGTATGGGCGCCCACAGGATTTTTTGATTTTTTAAATAGGATACTTTCACACATTGTGCAAACTCCGAACTTAAGTATATTCATGCCTGTGCCAAATGAGGAGGCCTTGCGAAAATTTCGGATGGCGGAGGCCTGGGAACAAAGAAACCCTAAAACGCTTGCCCTCCTGCTCAAAGGTGAGGGTACTAATGTAGTAAATTTTTAACTTTACTATCTTAAACTAAATTTAAATTTATCGTCAGATTTAAAATTTCGTAGAAATATATTGTAAATTACAAAAGTTATGACCATGCAAATTTTCTGATTTCATGTAAATTTCGCATGGTCATAACCTTTGTAATCTACAATATTACGTTCATTAGATCTCACTAAGTTTAAAAATTTTGAAAAACTCTGTTTCTGGTTAGAGGAAGGAACTGATTGCGAACTTTATACACTTTCCGATGTGCACCTTAAGACATTAAGATGAAAGGACTTAGTAATGGCTATCCGTATTACTCAACGAAATCTTTAAAACGAAAATTACTTAAACATTTAAAAAATTGGGGTGGCCTATCTTCTGATCTTTTAATTGAGCAGACCCTGATGCGTTTCTTAAAATGCAATGGTGGCTTAATAAGAGGTAGAAGATTTGATTAAAATGTACTCAGCCTATGGACAATCAGCATCTGGTATTCTGCAAGTGTTCATGAAACAATGCATAAATTATCCAGATTTGACATCGGAGTTATTGAAAACAATAAAGAAATGGGTATTAAAAGATTAGTTTGTGATTATGAACATTGTGAATTGTTTTATGACTGGTTTGCTATAACAAATCCATTCAATATTGATGATAGAAATCTATATTCATTATCTACGGGTGTTGTGTCAGTCAATGGTGAAGATCTTCTCAACTTTACAAACTTGTCTTGACGGTCGACCAAAGTTCAATGAAGCAAAGTTTAAAAAAAAGAATACGTTTTTTTCTTTGGATGTTTTGCCCGATATCGTAAAACTATACAAACTATTTGTTGTGTCGATTCAACACTCCTTTTTAATAGGCTTGTTGCAATTGCAGCAAGAGAAGATGACGTTAAGATGAACTATACTTTGATTATGAGCTCACTCATCTCCCACAATCATTATTTAAAAACAACCTAATGCTGAAAGCAAACAAATCATCTTTGCGCAAAGTGATTCTTCCTGAAGATGAAATTAAATCAAGTACAAACGTCACCTGGTGCAAATATGTCCTTGACGGAGGTTTCTTACTCCACAGAGTCTTTAGTTGAACAATGGCATGAGATAAAGAGAAATTGTTGAGACCTACGTCAGCTATATAGTAAAATATTATGCCACTACTTATATTTGATGGTTATGACAAGGGTCTTCAATTAAATCTAATGAACACATCAGAAGAACAAAATGCAAAGGTTCTTCCCAAAATCTTGTCATAAAAGAAAATAATCAGGTTCCGTACTCACAAGAGCGTTTTCTATCAAATTATAGTATAGCCGTGGATGATAAACTCTATATATTTTGTGCGTTGAGCACAAAATATATAGAGTTTACATGCGTTGAGCTGACTTTACATGACTCTCTATGGGTGCAATTATTTTAGGATTTTAATGTTTTTTGCATTTTAAGATAATATATGTATTTTTGTGTATTTGAAAGTTGTTTTACATGTTTTAACTATTATTGTCTTTTAATTATAATTACAATTATTACTAATACTTTTTACAAATTAATTATTTATACATTTTAAAGTTTCACACAACAATAATAATCAATACGTAATATGTGGACGACCCCTAACCATGCTCATCTTTTACTTTTACTGTAGAATCTACCCGGAGTAACAGAAAAACAAACAAAAAAAGGCATGTTTCTCAAATTCATATCATTTAGATTGCCCCTCAAAGTAGCAATTGCGATGGACCAAATATTGGAACCCAATATCTCCGCAATAAATTTAAATTAAAAAAAATTTAACCAGTGGCCTAAATTCATTGTTTTCTACAAAATATCTAAAATGGAGAAATCACTTCCAGACTTTGCCTAGACTTCTTAGATTAGCTTTTAAAACCATTATGTTATATAAGATTGAATACCATAAAAATTTTCTGCAAAGTTGGCTTATTTACTAAGTGTTCTATTAAAGTTGGTGAATTAAAATTATTACATATACGTGGTATAAGTCACGTTGATAAACGTGGTAAAAGTCACGTAGAGAAACGTGGTAAAGTCACGTAGATAAACGCGATGAATGTCACGCATTCATTTATGGTTTTTTAATGACTATTGTTGTTTTATAATTGTCATGGGAATTATAACTTTGTATTTATATACGATTTTATGTGATAAAAGAGGTTGAAAAACGCTCATTTGTTTTTAATATATATATATATATATATATATATATATATATATATATATATATATATATATATTTATATATATATATATATATATATATATATATATATATATATATATATATATATATATATATATATATATATATATATATATATATATATATATATATATATATATATATATATAATTAGTAAAAAACACTTATCTAACTTTTATCTTCGACTTGGAGTTTCACCATTGCTGGATCATCAGGAAGAGTTACTAAATCTCAAAAAAAAATTCAATTTATAGAAAAAAATATTTTACAGGAAGTTATAAATTATTATAAAAAATTTTTAATTACTATATTTTTTTGTTAACGGGAAGTTACAGAAAGTAATTATGAAATAATTTTCTTTGGAATGGGGATAGTTTAATTTGGTCATTTGTTTTTATAATTTTTTAAGAGGTATTTATTTTCGTGCCTACATTTAGAAATTAATTCAGATTTTTTATTTAATAAATTTTAATAAATAATAAACTTGATTCAAATGAGTAATTATTTCAAATTTTTCTTGCAAACATAGCATACATTTTTTGGAAATGTTATTATAGGCAGGGGCAGATTTTAGAATAGACCATTGTAAATTAAAATTTTAATTTTTTCTTTTAAATCCCAAATATATTTTGACAGCATAGTCTCTTTTGAATATTTTTTGTGTTTAAACGATTGTTTGTGGTTGGCATAACGTTTTTTCCATTCCCCCTCGGTTAAGCCAATATATTGTTTATCAGGGTTGTTTTGTGAGGAAACAATGCATTTGTAAATTACATTTTTCGAAAGGCATTTTCCATTTAGAGGGCAATCTATTTTTTGTTTACAATTACAATAATCAGTGTTTTTTTCCTTTATATGTTCATTTTTATTAATTAACGCGTAGTTGTGGCCTTTTATAATTCTTTCTAAATTTTTTGTACAACTATAACTTACTTTAATGGTATTTCTGTTAAAAATCTTATGTAATTTATTAGAGGGAGGAAAATGTTTGTCTACTAATTTTAGGAAAATTTTACCAATATTTGTTGAAACATTTTTGCTGTACGGGGGGTTGAACCAAATTATGTTTCTATTTCTATTACGCTTTTTTGCAATTTTCTTTTCAAATTTTTGCGCGAAATTTTGAAAGCCCCTTTTTTTGAAAAAAAAAAAAAAAAAAAAAAGTGGCTTTCAAAATTTCGATATATATATATATATATATATATATATATATATATATATATATATATATATATATATATATATATGTATATATATATATATATATATATATATATATTACCCTGCAATACTGACACTAGAAAACAATGAATGGGTAGAAAAAGTTGCTTTATATTCGGCAGCACTTCTTTAAATTTTATTTGCCGAACTTTGGCATCTGTTAGAGGCCATCTATATCACCTTTGTGATCATCTTAAAACCATAAAAAAAAATTTAAACCGTCATGACAGATTATTATGTGTTGGAAAGATATGCAATCTTATTAAACGATCCTGCCATGAAAAAGTAGTTGATAAGTTTACTGTAAAAAAATTAAAATCTAATTTAGAACTTAAAGATAGTAGCCAGTTTCTTATAAAACTGGCTAAAAAGGATAAACAAGTTAAAAAACACAAGATTTTCTCCTAAAACTGCATTTATCAAACAGCGCTTTTAGGTCGTATTAAGCACATACATAACTTAAAATCCCTTTGTAAACTCTTCTCTTCTCTTTTGACTCAAATTTAGCAAAGTCTAATTTGTTTACTGTATTTGTTCCTGCATGCTCTAAAAACTTTTATTCGTCTAGTTTTTTTCCCCGCACTTCAACTTCTTTGGAACTCTCTCCCATCTTCATGTTTTCCAGCATACAACTTTTTAAGTCTTCTGTCAACCGTTTCCTTGCTCTATAACTATTATTTTTTACTAGTAATTCCCAACTTAATAATGGTTGCTTGCAGCCTTGTTGGAAGTGAATCAAAATTAAAAAAAAACAAAAAACAAGAAAAAAAGAAATTTATATTTTTCACAACAAAGCCATTTTCAAAATTAAATTGCTTAAACAAAAGACATGACGTTATGGAGCTACACCCGTATATTCATATGAAGTTTAAACAATTTTATAACAATATTTACACGTGGTCCACTAATGAAGATGATATTGAAGATGACTAGTTAGCAAAACATAAGATTACAGGGCCGACAACACTGAGGGGAAGGAGAGAGAGAGAGGGGGGGGGGGGTTACGTGCCCCTCCCCTCTTTTTTTTTCTTTCCTTTTTTAAAGAAAATTCTAGATATAGAAGAATTTTTTTAAGAATTGGCAATTTGCCCCCCGCCTCCCCCCTTCCCACTTCGAAACCTGTGTCGTCGGCCCAGGATTATGTTACATGTAACAATATTTAGATTTAATACCTAGATTAATATTAATACATTAGCTGTAAATATTGTACAATGAATAAAAATAATACTTAGGTTTTTTTTATGATTTAATGCAAGCTCAATCAAGCACTTAAAAAAAAGATGTCTTTGACATAATTTGTTTTTTGTTCAGCTAAAGCTAAATATGAACTCAATAGTCGTTTAAGTTAAAAAAGATGAATACTTTGTTCATCAGATGTAAAGATTTTTTTTTTGTCTTAAACTATCATTTTTCTGACTGAACACTTTTTAGCATGAACCGATTCAATTAAAGTATTGAATTAAGTATAATTATATAGTATGCTATATCTATGTCAGTATGTAACTCTTCAAAAAATTTAGCTCTTCACCAATTAAAAATCATATTAGCATTAATTAATCATATATGAAGAATTATTTTAATAAAAGTTTAATTAATCAAAAAATTCATTTATAAATGTTAAAAAACCAATTTTTATAGTTCTTATTTAAATATATTTCAGGAAGCAATCTCAGAAAAAAAAAAATCTTCCAGGAAGCAATCTCAGAAAAAAATATATATCTTTCAGAAAGCAATCTCAGAAAAAAATATATATATATCTTTCAGGAATCTCAGGAAAAAAAAAATAAAAAAAATAATAAAGTGATTTTTACTATTACTCTATCAGTACATTTTCAGTCCAAAAGTTTTTTCCAAATATTAAACTTTATTGAATAATATTAAAAGGATTAAGGTTATCATGAGTTCCGCATTCTCTTAAATAAAACCCATTCGTAATTTGATCGGTCATGTCAAACTCTACTTTTAGGAAGAAAGAATCTTCTGGTATTAATTCTCGAGGTATTAAAGTAGCATAATATCTAGAATAAATTTTTCCATTGTGGTGCCTTGAAATAGGATTGTCATAATTATCAGAGAAGGTATCAACAACTTTATCATTTACTGTTAGCTTAGTAATGTGATTTTCGTTCCAATTATTGTTATGTCCAACAAAGTACAAAAGCTTATCATATTTAGAGGGAATAACTGGAATGTACAAAATTCCAATACTTTTAGGCGCAACATAACATAACGGATCATTATTCCAATTATCGTGTGGTGTTACACCACTTCCTCCATTAATGTAATGTGTATAAGCAGGAGCAGAATTATAAGCAATGTTCCAAATATTTAAACCAAATGCAATACCTGAAATCCAAAAATGACTATTTGTTTTTGCACCAGATGTTAAAATAATTTTGCCAGATCTTCTAACAGGAATCGGAAACCAAGTATGATGATTATATGATGCATCATTAGATATACCTTTAGGAGAAATCGAGTTTAAAAGTCGAAATCCATCCATAAATTGTCCAATATTCTCTTTATTTCCATCATTAAAAGTCGCATTGAAGTGTGTCCATCTATCATTTAGAATCCTTACCCATAATAAATTATAGCCATCAGGAATAATAATTTCTGCTCCATTTCCACTATTTTCATTAGCAGCACCATATTGAATCATTGATTGACTGTAAAGTTTGTTAGTATTCGGGTAACTAGTATCGTTGTATGCAGGATTTCCAACTTTTTTAATTATACCTTCATTTCTCGCATTAAAAATATCTTTGTAAATGAGGCATTTGACTTTGCAATAAAGATTAACGTTATAGTAGGTAAAGTATTTTTTCATACTTTCGTTTTCATTTTTCAACTCTAAGCATTTTTTTTTTAATTCAAATAAAGTTTTTCCAATTTCTTGAATAACAATTTCAGAAGATTCATTTTCCTTCATAAGAACTACTGTTAATTTTAACGGGATTTCATCCTCACCAAGCAACCAATCCAAGTCAATTGTAATACTATCCTTGTGCTCTATTAATCCAATTTGCTTGGGCTCCCTTTTAAAACTTAAATAATTCCATATTTTATTCGAATCCTTAAATATTTTCCAATTATCATCATTTTCTTGCACAAAAGCGTAGTTAAACTCTTTTGTGTAAATAAACATGTTAAATTTGATAATTTGTAATTGAAAAATTTCTTCTTTGAAAGTACATACGTACTTGTAATCCACATTATTTATTTTCAACTCTTTCTCGTAGCGTTGAGTAGTAGTAAGTGTTTCCATTATAAAGCTTTTAGTTTATGTTTTAAATAAAGAAAAAAAAATATAAATCTTAATTTAATTTAATTAAAACCATCCACTGTAAAACTTTATTTATAGTTTATAAATAAACTAATTAAAGTTAATACAATAAACTGCATAGACAATACAAACAAACACAAATATCGTAAAGAATACCATAAAAAAATCAGTAACAAATTGCATAACAACGTACTTAAATAAAATATCGCACATAAAAATTATAAAAAGAAAAAATATCTTCATAAATACCGTGAAAAGAACAAATAATTTTTTTACTTCGTAAAAATGATATGATTAGTAATAATAATAAATAAATTTCAATATTACAAAAATATTTTTCCCCATTCTAATGTAAAATATTAATTTTTGAACACCTGAAGACTTTTCGAGCACATGGTTTTATTGCTAAGGAAATTCTAGAACGAGGTGGCTATATAAAAAACATTATTTGGATTTTTATGATTAGAGTCTTTGGGCAGTAGCATCAATTTATTGCAACATCTAAGTTGAAATGGTAAAGTTTTCATTATAATAAACCCTTCGTTTCAGATTCAAGATTTAAACCATTAAAGGATTTTAAAACTTCAATCATTAAAAATTTTGAAGATTAAGAGATTTTGTATATACTGATGGTGAAACAAATTAATGAAGACAAAAATTAGATTAGTGTTTTTATTAATTTATATCTTTTATATATATATCGTTTGATGTAGTGTTGTATTAAAATAATACAAAACTCTTGTTCGTTGAAAAGTGCTCAATATTTAGGAAATTTTGATTATATATAAATTTCAAAACAGCGGTTTATAAAACCGAAAAAGAAAAAACTTTTATTATGGAACTTTAAGTTTCATGCATAACGGCAATCATCAGCCACATATTACAAATTTAAGAATTAAACGTTAAAATTACAATTAGGCGTGAGTTTTAATGACTCCATGTAAACAAAATTTTAAAAGTTTTAAAAGTATAACGCGGCGTAAATCTTCGGTATCAAATGAGGAAATAAGGAATTTATGTTTGTGCCTACACTTCGACATTATTTCACTCCTTGTATTAAGTAGGTTTTATACATCAAAATTTGAAAAATATACATCAAAATTTGAAAAATATACATCAAAATTTGAAACTTCTCGTTCAAACAGGTTGCAAATTCCTGATGCCGGGTTGTATGGTTTACATTGTTTAACAATCTTCCGTCTGACAAAAGGTGTAAAGTTTTTTTCTTTTAATTTCCATACTTCTTTAGATAACTCTGTATCATTTTTATATCTAATTGCATTAAAGGATTTTAAGTGGTTTGCATACCTAATTTTAAGATGTTTTGCTGAGTCCGAAAATCTTACCTTTTCTAAAACATATCTTGAGTAAAATTTGCACTTATTACACCATATTTTGCCAAATGGTAGCTAAATAGTTGCTTTAGGGCTGGAACTAAAAAATTTTTCAAATGTTGAAAAAAACTAAAATAGCAGCAATAAATGTGCAGAAATTGATTAATTGCCAAATTTCTTCAGTCGATCATTGACAATGGAAGTGCTGATTTTAACATCATTTAATCGATTGTACACACAGACCTGATTTTTTCGGTGTTGTATCTTCCATATTTGATAAAGACAATTTTTTTTATTACTCTATCTTGTAATTTATTAGAGTTTTTAGGTCTTTCAGAGCATTTTTTGCTTGCGTGGGCACCACTTTTTTCGTGTTATAATAATGTTCTTTGCATGCAACATGAAATTTCATTTTTTTAAAAATATTTTAACATGTTAAACAAAAAACTATTTGGTATTTTTTGAAACTGTGATTTTAAAATATGCCAATTCTAAATGATATTAGCATTATAATAAAAAAAGCTCATGGGTAATTTTTAGACATGTAGAAAAAATGAATTAACTGCATATAATAATCCATTTTACACGACACTTATTGGTAGTTGATATTATTATAGTACTAATTACTGGCAATAATAATAGCTTAATATTCATATTTTCTTTTATTTACTTTACATTTTTACTGATATACTATAGACATAAACTAAAGCATAAAGACACTCATTAAAGAGAAAAACAAAAACAATCTCTCAATATATTTGAAACTTTACAGTATAAATTCATAACATGCCTAAAACTTTCTGTCGATTATGTATGAATGTATGTACACACACATACACACACCTGAATGAATGTACACACACATCAGCACTCAGAATTAGAAAAAATACAGTCGGCAATAATTGCCATGTATATAAATTAGGGATGTAACTTTTTGGCAAATTTTTGGTATCTCTAGTTTCCAATATAAAAAACAGATGAATTTTGGTTTGAGAGTAACTGAAAAGTCATTGGTTTTATTTAATTTTTGAAAAAGGTCACCCACCATGACCCTTGATTACACACTGGCTCTCATATATCAGTGGACTTTTTTTCTTCAAAAATATATTAACCTGGGACTCAAAGGAACCGGGATTTTATAGCGATTTCAAAATTCATAATCTTTTCTACTAAAACATACAAAAAAAAAAAAAAAATTGCAAAGAAAATGTCATAAAAAAAAGACCTTTAAATTTTTAGTTAAAAATTGTTGTTTTTTGTATATAAAATTTAAGCAATTCATTTTGAAACCATTACTATTTCTGAAATCTCTATGAAAGATGCAAAGGCTCTATTTGCATTGTCATTAGAAAAAGGATTATTATTTTCAACTTTAGCTAATAATAGAAAGTGAGGAAAAGTTGCATACATCTATTGAAGGTTGACCAAAACATAACGAGTAATTTTTTTTAAAGTATTGACAGAAAAATTTATGACAGCCCCTTCTTGCTGTCAAGTATAGTAAAAAGAAAATCTTTTAGCGCATATAAATAATAGCGCATATAAATAATAGCGCAAATAAATCTTATGCATAGTATTTAAATCCAAATTAGCTGGTAAGTTTTCTTTATCTCTTTCAGAATAGTATCTAGCTTGTTAGAATATTATTCAATATGAGCTCTCAAACGAGTGATTACAGCACTAGGAATTGCATTACCAGAAAGTTTTTTGCCTCTTTACTCTACTGGAGTTTTGTTTAGCTGTAGCAGATGTGAGAGTTTGTAACACTGTTTGAAAGTCTACTCGTATGATTTCATAAATCCATTTTACATATCTTAGTATGCACCCCTTGTGCATAAAATGATACTTTACCAAGAAAGATTTAGGTTTACTGAAGAAGAACCTGGTCTTGGCCTTCAATCGTCAACTGGGAAATTGTCTATATAATGTAGCCTGGTAAATATTTCCGAGAAATAAAAATTAAATAGACATTAAATATCATACACATTAAAAGTTTTGTTATATGCAGTTACATTTGACACATAAAATAAACAAGTTTCAACGTTTAAAAACTTTTTATGTTTACTACGTTATTTATGCATTTTATATTTTAAATATAACAAATTTAATTTAATTAAAAAAAAAAAAAATTAATAAAAATTTGGCAAAAAAAAAAAACTTTACAATTTTGTCACACTCTCACTGACCCTCAACAAATTCAAGACTGATAAAAATGTCAACGAAAACTGTTTCCAGATCCTTTAAGAACTTTTCTTTTACATCACAAATCTGTTGAAATTAAAATCCTAACTCCTCATCCAAGATTTTTAAATGACTTCCAAATTGACTATTTTTTCCAAAAAAGCATCAATGTTTGGTTTGAATACTTTCGGTTTGAATAAAGAATTCTATTAAACTAAATCAATAAAATTTAGAGTTTTTATCTAGTAATTATAAACGAAAATGACAACAAACGTGAGAAGTAATAACTATGATATTATTTATGCATATAAAAATAAAGTCTTTATCTTTGACATCTTTATTTTTTGGAAAAATATGAACTAAGACTTTAAAAATAAGTATTGAGCATTATACTTAAGATATGCCCAACAAATCAGTAAATCATGATGAATCTAGAGCAAAAATGTGTGCACCATGTGGGAAATAAGTTATTTCAAAAAACAAGTCTCAGCAGTTTGCAACCACAGAAAACATAGCTGAACAAATTAAAATGTATATAAATTTAGATTTTGACATAGCAAACAACAAATATTCTTTAAGTATATGTGGTACCTACAAAATAACACTGAATGAGCAAGACAAAGATACTGAAAATAGAAAATTGCGAGACAAAGATATTGAAAATAGAAAATTGCTATAATGCCAAACTATGAAGACATTATTGATAAAAGAAACTAGAACTAGAGGAGATAGGCAATGCAATTGCTATATATGCATGATGGTATATCAATTGCTCCCTGTGTTAAAGCCGACGTCGGGCCTAGCTCGGGCCGAGCTCTTAACATCGGTTCGCCATCGGCTAAACTGTTGTGAACAAAACAGTATCGGCTGAACGTCGGTTATATGTCTGTTAGACGACGAACCGGCTAACAGACATTCAGCCGACGTTCACCCGACGATCAGAAAATTTGGTTCGGTTTTTTATTTTAATGATGCATTATAATAAAAAACGGAATGCATTAGCTTGACATTAAATTTTAAAAATTGCAGCAAAGCTATTTGAAAGGCGAGGAACTAATTTTGATTTATCAACATTATTTAATACATAGAAAAGTTAATAATTTTGCTTGGTAAGATAATATTGTTTAACAATATCAATTTATATTTATTAATAATTTGTTTATTATTTATTTATAAATAGTTATTTCAATCAAAATCTGTATATCATTAAAGTCTTTAATGAATTTTTTTATAATTTAAAACAAATTACTGTTTACCTTGTATATTGATGTTATTGTTTAATATTGTTTTTTTAACTTAAACCTTTAACCTAACTTGCAATTATAAAAATAATATCAATATACTAGGTAAACAGGGATTTGTTTTGATTACAATTAAACATTTAAATTGCGAGTTTGTGATTTTAGTTTGGGTAAAAATGATTAAAAATAATAAATGTGTTATACTGTTTCTTTGTTTAAATATTATATTATATTTAAAAGTTATATATATATATTAGGGTGTCCCTAAAAACAACTTTTTTGAAAAAAATCTGCTCCCACCCCTTAAATGTGTTCTATATAATACGAAAACACTAGGTTTAAATTTTTTTTGAAAAAAACATATTTATAGAGGTCCCCCAAGACCCTTTAATATTTAACGGGTCCCTAATATTTTCAAAAAAAAAGTTTCTCAAAAATAGGTCAACCTGGTACTCAAATGAAGCGCAATTATATAAAAATTTCAAAAATAATATTCATTTTGAAAAATAAATTTTAAGTTTAAACTTATTTATCACAATTATCATGAAAAATTCACTTATTTCATTTTTTGCTAAAAAACAAGATTTTTACGTAGTAAAACCTAAAATAACTATATTATTTCAAAATGAATGTTATTTTTGAAATTTTTATATAATTTCGCTTCATTTGAGTACCAGGTTGACCTATTTTCGAGAAACTTTTTTTTTTAAAATATTAGGGACCCGTTAAATATTAAAGGGTTTTGGGGGACCTCTAAAATTATTTTTTATTCAACAAAATTTTAAACCTAGTGTTTTTGTATTATACAGAACACATTTAAAGGGTGGGAGCAGATTTTTTTCAAAAAAATTGTTTTTAGGGACACCCTAATATATATATATATATATATATATATATATATATATATATATATATATATATATATATATATATATATATATATATATATATATATATATTAAAAAAAACATATATATAACAGATTTTAGACTTATTTACCCTTTTTTTAAGCTTATTTTCAACACGTTTGAGCGGGTTCTAAAACTCAAAATAATTCTATTTTTTTTCTTTCCAGAGTTTCTTCTAAGTTAATAGAAAAAAAAAATGCATGGTAATTTAATTTGCTTAAAATATTTTGTCTAAACCTAACTAAAAAATTGCATAGTTATGCGGATTTTTACCAATTTTTACGCTTCGCATTTACTTTAATACTTTAGCGTACTTGCTTAAACACGTTATGCGAATTACTTTTTAGCAAAGACGATATTTAATTTTCATTTAAAAACGCGGGAAATAATTATTGATAACTTTCATGATACACTTACTTCATATGCTTATTAGAGCTATTTACTACAGTTTTATTCATGTCGGGAAAAAGTAAGAAAAAAGTAAATTTTTTGGTTGGGGAATCCAGGTCATCCTTACCAAAAGACAAATTTTCTACAGAGCAAGAGGTTTTGCAATACTTCTTGCATTTAAAGGAGAAGCATCCAAAACAAAAAGAAAGTAGAATTATCCACTGTCCGTTGACAAAACACTTTGAAATCAGATGCCATAATGAAAAGTCTTTATGCTGCACTCTTTCAAAGTTAATTGCACCTTGGTTGAAGGGTGGATTTCAGATTTTGCAATTACAAACAATTAGGTAGGTACCAGACCTGTTTTTGTTTTATTTGTATATTATTAGAGGAAAACAATTAATATAACAAATATCTGCTGTTAAATAAATTAATTAACAGAAATAGATGTGTTGTAAAATGTTCAGAACCTACAAATCACATTTTTTAGTAAAAAGATAGAGAAGCTGATGCTAACTTGGAAACTGTTAAAAAAAAACAAATCAAGACAAACTTTATCAGAAATTGAAAAAAGGAGGAAATTTTTAACTCAGATGAAAAGGATCTTTTGGATTGCACCTGAGCTCGATACTCTGGTTGCAATCATTTAAGCTGATAAGAAAAGAAGTTGTCGAGACAAGACTGAAGATATTGCTTTTTTATTAGACCAATTAGGAGATAGAAAAACAAGAATAGGTGGATTAGACACAAGGTACATTTCCTCTGTTAACAGGAGTTTATCTAAGTTTGAAATGAGATCAAGTTTGAATGAAACCATGTCAGAGAGTGAATTCAGCTCAAATGGATCCGATAAAAATGAAGATAATGATGATTTCCCGTATCCAGATCCAGAGTTAAAGAAGAAAGTCAAAAAACCAGATACTGTTCTACTTCCAAAAGATATTCTCAAGAGAACTGCTGATACTGCTGTTGGGGAAGGATTAAGTCATAGGCAGCATACTGCCATGGTTAATAGTATAATTGCTAAATCAGGTGGAAATATAGATGAATTTAAATGTTCAACCTCTACAGCATTAAGAGCAGCAGATAAAGTCATTTATGATGAATCAAAGAGGATCAAGGACCATTTGAGAAATTTCAGAAATAATAATAAGAACATTTTAGTTCAACTCCATTTTGATGGAAAAGTATGTCATGAATATACTGATGGGAAAAAATCAGAAAAAGATGGATTAGCAATATTAATAAACGGTAACATGGAAACGCACCTGTTGGGAATTCCAGCTATTTCTTCCGGAACTGGCGAAAATCAAAAAAATGCGATCAGAGATATCTTGAATTGCTTTGACCTTACAAACAGTATACAAGCTGTTACATTTGATACAACCAGAATCAACACTGGAAACAAAAATGGAGCTGTTTCTTTACTGGTAAATGAAGTTTTTCAGCGACCAGTTTTATCTATTGCATGCCGACATCATATAAACGAGCTACACATAACACATTTCTGGAAAAATTATCCAAGTAGTGCTACTTCTCGACCAGATAATATGCTGTTTAAAATATTAAAATCAACATGGAATGATCTTGATGTAGAGAACCAGGTAGGGTTTTACAAAATTGGTTAACATTTTTGTAAAATATTATTGTACCCTAGTATTTCTTCAATTTTGAGCTCTTTGATTTTTTTTTGACATTTTAAATAAAAAGGTGTTGAGAAGATTGACTATTCCAGATGAAACATGGCTTGGTCATCAAAAGAATGAAAGCATAACGTTCTGCAGAAATATTATCACCCATGGGTCTCTGAAAAAGATAGCTCGATGACTAGATGTTTTAATATGTAGTTATGTATACAATATGTACTATGAAGTAGTAATATATCCTAGATTTTTCTTGTTTAATTCTATTATTCTTTATAAGACAAAAGTATACATACCTATGTTTATTGCATTATACCAATATACTTCTGGTTTAATTTTTAGGATGGGGCTACAAGGAAGGACTACATTGAGCTGACAGAGCTTACACTTATGGTGCTTTCTGAGGAAAAGTACAAGTTTCGTACACCCGGGGCAATTCATCATGCCCGTTTTATGGCAAAAGGTAGAGAGTTTTAGGTTTATGATAGGAAAAAGTCCAAAGTTAAAAATTATAGCTTCATAGCAAAAAAAAATGAATTTGTTATACATGATCAAATATTTAGCTTTTCAAAAAAAATAAAAATGTATATTTTTATAGGTATCTACTACCTAAAGCTCCAGCTTATGATGGATGCAATACCCAGTCTGACAAATCGACTGAAAAATGAAATTACTGAAGTGACAACTTTTGCGGCTGTTTTCTATACTACCTGGTTTCTCAAAGCTGAACTATCTGCTGTGGCTCCTCGTCAGGTAGGTACCAAGTTAACAAGTATGATATATATATATATATATATATATATATATATATATATTTATATATATATATATATATATATATATATATATACATATATATACATATATATATATATATATATAAGGATTCTATTATAAATAAAAAGTTTTGATTAAAAGTTTCTAAAATATAAATTTTTTTAAGGTAAGCTAGTTACTTAACAATTTTTTGTTTATCCAGGATATGAGAGCTCTTTGGCAAATGAATAGGTTTAAGGAGTACAATTTGATTGGGGCAGAATCAGTCATTGAATCAATCAAACGGCACACATGGTTTCTGGACCCTTACCTTGTTGTTCTTGCCTTAGCTGATGAAAACTGTGAAGAAAGAGGTGAAATTGCTAAAAAATTATACAGCTTTGAATTTCGTAGCTTAGATAAATATTCGTTAGCCCGAATAAAAGCTAACATGGAGGTCCTCAATTCTTTAGACTTCAGTGGACCGAAGCCACCAAGCTTAGTTGAATTGGTCACAGAAAATTCGTGGCTTTTGTTCCTTATGATAGGGCAGAGTAAAAGTGACTGTCAATGGATGAAAACCCCGCCAGAGTATTGGACTTGTAACGATTTCTACTAAAAATTTAAAGATGCTATTTTTAATCTTGCAGTTGTTAATGATTGCTCTGAAAGAACTGTTAAACTCATAAAGGACAACATTAATATTGCCAGAAAGGAAGAAAAAAGACAAGATTCACTTTTATTCATGCACAATTACAAAAGGAAGTATGTAGGAAAAAGAAAAACCTCCAAGAAAAACAAAAAAACAATATAAAAATATTGCATAATATTTGTAAAAAATAACACTATTATTAAGAAATATATAAAATCAAATCGCTAGACGTTTTATGACTTTACATATCAACAAAGTTATTACGTTGCGTAAAAATTGGAAAAAATTGCACTAAATTTGGGATTTTATAAATAGATTTGCATGAAATATTTCAGATAAATAAAAATACCATGCATTTTTATTTGTTTTTTCTAACTTAGAAGAAACTCTGGAAAGAAAAAAAATTTAATTATTTTGAGTTTTAGAACTTGCTCAAATATGCCAAAAATAGGCTTAAAAAGGTCTAAATTCAGGCAATTGGGGCACTTGAGCAACCCCTAAAAATGGTCAAAATTGAAAAAAAAAAAAATTCTATTAATAAAATAGGGGTCTGCGCAGCAGATAAGACTCCATGGTACTTTAAATTTTTTCATGACCCCAAAATGAAGCAGTCTAATATATATATATATATATATATATATATATATATATATATATATATATATATATATATATATATATATATATATATATATATAATAAAAAAAACATATATATAACAGATATATATATATATATATATATATATATATTAAAAAAACATATATATAACAGATATATATATATATATATATATATATATATATATTATATATATATACATATAATAAAAAAAACATATATATAACAGATATATATATATATATATACATATATATATATATAATAATATATATATATAAATATATATATATATATATATATATATATATATATATATATATATATATATATATGTGTGTGTTATAGGTTCTGTTAAATGCAAAGAGTTAAGCAATGCTAACGATGCAAATGCTTTTGAAAGTGCTCATCCTGATTCAAAATGGCAACGTAACTTTTTATTTAATTAGTCATACATCTCTCTCTCTTTCTATATATATATATATATACAAAAATTATATTTATATACAAAAATTATATTTATATAATTTTTATAGGGTCTGTTGAATGCATGGAGTTGAGCAATGCCAAGGATGCAAATGCTTTGTACAGTGCAAATCCTGATCCAAAATGCCAAAGTAACTTCATATATACTTAGTGATATATATATATATATATATATATATATATATATATATATATATATATATATATATATATATATATAATTTTTATAGGGGCTGTTGAATACAAGAAACTGAACAACGCCATAGATACAAATAATAGTGACAGTGCACATCCTGATCCAAAATGCCAGAGTAACTTTTTATTTAATTAGTAATAGTATAAAATGGTATACACTTGCCACTTGAAGTCTATATTGTCTTGAGCTTTATACGCTTCATTAATTCCTCCATCAATAAAAATTATTTCACCCTCAATAAAAATTGTATACTATTTTTTAGATGGTGCACAAAGTGAATTACAAAGACCAGTGCACAGAAAATATCGGATGTTTAGCCAATCCAATTTATTTGATGATTCTACAGATTCAGATTAATTTATTTAAGAAATATATTTAGTTTTGATTTATATTTGTGTTTTATATATTTATATATTTTAGTTTTTTGTTTGCATTGATGGCGGCAACCAAGCTTGTAACATCGGCTACACTCTTATGATTAAAACAATCTTGGCTGAACGTCGGTTATATGTCTATTAACAGACATTTAAGTGACGTTCATCCAATTTGGTTTGGTTTTTTATTTTAATGATGCATTGTAATAAAAAAAGGAATGTATTAGTTTTAATTAAAATACTAATTTTGATTTATCAACATTTTTTAATGCATAGGAAAGTTAATAATTTTGCTTGGTAAGATTCATTATGTTTCATTCATGTTTAACAATATCAGTTTATATTTATTAATAATTTGTTTATTATTAATTTATATATATTTTTTCAGTTTAGTTTTCTCTGACATAAATGTCATTATGAAAGATTTGAAGCAATGTTTTACAACCAGATGCCTTTCCTGATGTTAACATAAAGCAGGTTGTACTGGATTACATGTTACCAGTAGCAGGATAACCTGACCTGACTTTACAGTAATAATTTCTATTATGATAATAATGTTATGTTATAATATTTTTGCATGACTCTTTTTTTTTTTAAATTATTATAATGAAGGTGTTATACTGTTTCTATGTCTATGTTATTATATATTTTTAAAATTTATGTGTCTATGTTATATTTTATTCCTATTTTTCAATATTTTTTTATTGATAATTTTTAGGGCTGTTGATTTTGGTGATGCATATCTTGATTCTAAAAGCCTGGGTAAGTTTATTATTATGTGTGTGTGTGTGCGTGTGTTTATATATATATATATATATATATATATATATATATATATATATATATATATATATATATATATATATATATATAATATAATTTTTAATATAAAATTATATAATTTTTTTAGGGCTGTTGAATGCAACGAATTAAACAATTCTAAAGATACAAATGATTTCGACAGTGCACATTCTGATTTAAAAAGTTTATACACTTCCAGTCTGGTCAGCCAATTTTCAGTCTATAAATTTGTATACACCACATCAAATAAGACAATGTATTTACATACTGCTTATAACATCAATTTCACCTTAAATAAAGTTATTAGTTTTCTTATTGCAATTATTCATTCATATCAGTTATATTGCTCTAATTCATATGTGAAAATTTAGTTTTATACTTTTTTTTTGATGCTCAGTTAAAAAAAAACGATGGAATTTCACCCGATCCAATTTATTTGATGTTTCAACTGATTCAGAAAAATTTATTTAAAAGAAATATATAACTTTATTTTATATTTGTGTTTTATATATACTTTAGTTGCTCAATCCTTTTTTTACGATTTAAATTTGTGTGTTAAGATTTGCATCGGCTAGCCGATGCAAATCTTAACACACAAAGTTAAATTTGTAAGTTATTTTAATCAGCGGGCCTATCTCGGCTGCCGATATTGGATCGCCATCGTTTTTGTCCATGCGGAATCACGTCGGGCCGAGATCGGCCAGCCGATGCATCGCGCTAGTTTGAGCAGCTTGCCGACGTTGGACCGACCTCGATCCGTACGGACAAAAACTCCGTCGGGCCGATATCGGCAGCCGAGCTCGGTCCGACATCGGCTTTAACACAGGGCTATATATGCATGACAGCAATTGCTATATATGCATGACAGCATGGTCATAAACCCATCGTTAGAGGAAGAGGTTATAAAAGAAGATTGACTTCTAACATTACTAAAGACAGTGAAGGTAATGAAGGTGTAAATTCAATAATCATTTGTTCGTATTGCAAATCAGAAATTGGAAAAGGACTGTCCCATTATTGCAAGCAAACAAAATCAGCAGAAAATATTGAAAAAAATTTAAACAAAACCTTAACAGAAAAAGGAAAAGACCAGTTAATAAATTTATTACCTAAAACTAACGCAGATAATCAAAAAGGCTCAAGTAAAAAAAAAATATCTGCTAAGAACTTCATTCAAAAGACAGTTACAAATCACAAATCGTTTTAAAACCTGATATAGCCAAAAAAAGTCAACTTTTCAAGCAAAGGCTTGAATAACTTTCAGGTAAATACTGTAAATACATATCTTCAAATGTGATGGAGAAATTTACTAATTTTATTAGATCCAATATAGGTAAAAAAAAGCTGTTTCTGCCTATCACAGAGAGCAGGTATCAGAAAAATCTAAATCTTTAAAAAGTTTATTCAGGTTACGCAAGGTATGTTTGATGTAGAGGGTGAATCTAAAGAGAAAGCAAAGAGAACAATAAGAAATTTGTTAGGCAGATTCACAAGATATTGTGGATGCCGTGATGATAGCTAGAGAGATTAATGAAAAAGTATACAATAAGGTATCATTGTGTTTTATGTTTACATTAAAATTTAGTTTGTAATAAGTAACATAATTTTCAGAAGTAAATCTGCTTAACTTAGGTAATGGCTGACAGAGGCCAGGGCTGAGGACGGACGGAGGCCAGGGCGTTCTTAGAATCTGTGCAACAATTTTACCAGAAAGTTATCACCCAGAGCTAAATCGTGATTTACCAAGGATGAAACTGAAGAGTTCAAAAAGTCGGAGGAACTAAGCCTTCCTAACAAAAAAAGATCCTTGTATTCTGAAAGGGGCACAGCTAGCAAAAAAGGAAAGTTAACAGGTGTTCACAGATTAATAATGCTTTGTATAGTAACTCAAATTAAAGAATCTTATGAAAACATAAAACTGCTGTTTAATCTAATTAGGTTAGATAGGATTTCTTTTGTTTTTGTAGCTGACTTTAAAATAATTTTGGTTGTTAATGGTCTGCAGACAGCCACTTCAACAAATCCTTGTCCGTATTGCGATGTTAAATTACGGTCACTTCGAGGATTAATTAAACACGAGGAAGAAAATGTATGTGATGTAAACTGCAATTTAGATATTTCTTTGAAATCTTTGAACAATAGATGTGCAGGTTTGCGAACATATGGTGATCTGAGAAAATGCTAAGACAGGTAAAATTAAACAACATGTTTTAAATAATTTTCTGTTATCAATGTACTATCACCTGTTTAAAAATAAAATTAAATATATATTTAATATATATTTTATTAGGTTTCAGCTATTAGGAGGAATAAAAAAAAGAGATGCCCCAAACACTGAGAACAGTGAACCTTCCACTTTTTAACGAACCAGATTCTACGTTAGTTATAGCTAAATACCCTCTTCCTGAATAACATTTAATACAAAGATTTATCTATCATGTCTTTTAGAAGGGAAAATTGCCACTTTTAGGCAGAGAAAAAGCGATGCTATGGTCCTTAAAGTTGAAGCTGATTTCAAAAAATTACCATGTTAGAATTTGATAAAAAATTTAGAGTTTTAATTTAGAGTTTTAATCAACATTAGTTAACTCGTAATTTTTGTCTAGGATGAGGTTTTTGAAGGCAATGCATGTCGCTAGCTACTTCAACATGCAGATAAACTTTTTGAAGCTAATGTCCTTGGTAAAGTTAGCCTGTTATTGTTGTTGCCTTTAGTTTCATTGCTAAAAACATTGGACAATGTTGTCAAATGTTGTTTTGGATCTGGAAAGGTTTCTCACAATTTATCTCATTACCTGCAAGTTTTGAAAACATTGTTTCAGGCAACAGATTTATCTGAAACTCTAAAAATGCACGTAATTCTTTGAACACATTGAACAATGCCTTTGTGAACTAAAATCAGATTATGGACAAGGACTTGTAACTGAACAAGCCGGAGAATCAATCCAAAGGGATTTTTTAAAGTATTTGTCACAATATCAAATTAATATAATCATCGATGTGTTGTATGGGGAGCGGTTGTGAAAGCTGTTGTGGAATCTAGTTCTAGACATTTATAACACTTTTATTTTTTATTTATTTAAATTTTATTTGTTTAAACCCTGTTTTTTTTAACATTGATTATGAAAGTATAGATTAAAACAATTTGTTACTTCTTTTGATTCTAATTCACTTAGCAATTGCTCCATTTGGATTTAAATTATGCAAAAATGTGGTTTTATTGTGTATTGTAGATTTATAATAACTTTCAAAAGTATTGCAGATAGCTGAAGTAATTTATAACTAATAACAACTTTTTTTTCACCATTTGCCAGATGAAAAACTGAAATAATGACAAAATCAAAAATTAAAAATTTAAGTTAAAAAACATGACGAGCAGCTAGGATTTTAATTTCAACAGATTTGTGATCTACAAAAAAATTTCTAAAAGGATCTGCAAACAGTTTTCGTTGACATTTTTATCAATCTTGAATTTGTTGAGGGCCAGTGTGCACTGTGCACTGGTGTTTTAACAGTAAACTTTAGAACTATTTTATACAGCAAAATAAGGTGAAAACAGCAAAAATATTAAAAACTATATATAAAAAAATTAGGAAATAAAAAAAAAAAAAAACATTAAAAAACAAAACAGCTAAAAAAACAGTTAAAACAAAACAATGCTTGTAATAAATTCAAATATGGAAAACAATAATAAAAAAGAACCTTATGTAAAATGATTTCATTGATTTATACTTTTGTATTGTTTATAAACTTTGGCATATATATAATTCTGACATATATAAAATTCGCCGAATGGTCACACACGAGCAGTGAACGCCTGAGGGAAGAAATGAAATACATTAGAATAAAGGAGAATTATTTTTCAAACAAAGCATATTTTGACAGTTGTCAAGACAAAAATAAAGATTAATAGAGGAATATTTAAAATAAGACAAACAATGCATCTAAACAGTACTAACAATAATAATAATAAAAATAAAAATAAATTGTTATATAAATACTAATATGAAATAAGATAAACAAAAAAATATATCACCAAACAAAAAATAAATAAAACAAAAAATACATTAAAAAATAAAAAGTATGCATACAACAATGAAAGGCCTCAGAATGGAAAAAAAAACATTTATGTGTAAACATAATTTGTGTAGTGATTAAGTAATAAACATCTCCTCAGAGTCGCGTCTATTAAAAGTATGCATAAATGTTAAATTTAAATTTTTGGTTTGTTGGTGACCTTTTTCAACAAGAAAATCAAATTGTTTTATACATATATATACATATATATATATATATATATATATATATATATATATATATATATATATATATATATATATATATATATATATATATATATATATATATATATATATATATATATACACATAACATTATATATATATATATATATATATATATATATATATATATACATATATACATATATATGTATATATACATATATATATATACATACATATATATATATATATATATACATAACATTATATATATATATATATATATATATATATATATATATATATATATATATATATATATATATATATATATATATATATATATAAACATAAAATACCAACATAATGTGTTATTAGAAATGTAAAAAGTAGCACTAAATATAATATTTAAAAGTAATGTATATATAAGATAGTTTTACATTTAGTCATAGAATTTAACTAAAAAAGGGGTCAACATAGAAAAAATTATAATACTGTTATGTCATATATTGTTGGAAAACTTATTCTTTCCTCTTTAAATAGAGTAATTAGTGTTTTTCTTATTTTGGGGAAAAAAAGTTATGATGTCACAAAGATTAGGTGGTTAAATACGAAATTTTAAATTTTGCTGAGGAATTTTAAACATGTTATACAAGTTGCACTGTAACTAAAATAATATTTATATTTAAATGATTGTTTGATATGATAATTATGATAGTATTTATATTTAAATGATTAAATGATGTTGAATACATTGTATTTTTTGTTACTAAAATCATGGCTCCTAGTGCTCTGGGCACCAGGAGCTTGTTTTTTTGTTGCAAGAGAACCTTTTTTTACTTTTTTCTGGTTGTTTTTGTCAAACTGTGTTTTTGTAATTAAATTTTTGGCTCCTGTGTTTTAAGGATTAGTGTGCCAGGAGCCATGAGAATATTAAAAGACAGAACTGCAATAAGAGTGGGCAGAGGAAATAAAAATTCTACATTTTGAATTATAAAGTTATTAGAATGTAATATTCTTTATGTATTCAAAATAAAAATGTTTCTTTTAGATAATTTAAATCAAAAACTTTTTAGTAAACCGCTTATCTTAATGTTTATATTACTATGTAATAATTTGTTAGTCTTAGTTATTAATATAAATTTTACTATCTTACAAGTGATAATACAAATAATCCCAAATAAGTTTTGATTGCAAAAAATTTGATTTGTAAACACTTTTAAATTTAATTTCTAGGAAAAAGCTGAAAAATTATGTAATTGAAAAATGAATCCTTTGAGTATGTCAAATGTGATAAAATAAAATTATAAGGAGATTTGTTGAGCCAAGTGAGGCAAGGGGGGAAAAACCAAAAAGCTCTTAAAAAATTAATTGAATTTGCTTCAAATATGGATTTGATTATATTGGTTTATGAACTGCATAAAAAACAAGAGACAAGAAAAAGGGTTACATTCACTCACCCTGAGCCTTTCCAGGAGACGTGTGCGGTTTTAAGTTTTATAATTTAGACAACTTGGCCACATCTGTTTTGCAAGTTTTATTATATTAAGGATATTTAAATAAAAAGAAACTAAAAGAATTAATAATTTAAATAATTTGCGCACAATTTTTATTGTTGTTTTTTTAGGGTATTAAATTTAGTATTTTAAAAGATTTTTTTTGCAATACATATACTTGTTACATTAACATTTATTATTTGCATCCGGACTTGAAAACCAGTTACTTTAATGGAACACATAAAGCTGCTAGAGCCTCATGGAAGGAGAAAAGTTTATAGTCAGAATTAGCTAAAAACAATTAAAAGGTGTTGGACAGATTCTAGTGTAAGAGCATAGAAATCAAGCAAAGATTTATTATTAATAATTGTTTACATATACTTCACCAATAACATAGTAGACCAAAAGAAATGGGGTGGGTAGAACTAAATGCACTGAGATGAATGTTAAAAAGCAACAGGTATCCCAAATTACAAAGCGCTTGAAGAGTGGGGATAAAAAACATACAGGAATAGAAATATAATGTGAAACAAATAAGGTTATGTGAAAATAACCTTATCCAGATGAGCTAAACATGTGTTTACTAATGAAGAAATAAATATAATTATATAATTAAAAAAGTTATATATAAAAGCCTAATTATATATTTATATAATTAAAAAAGTTATATATATAAGCCTGAGGTAGATAGGTATATATGCATACATGTAATAAGTGACCGGGGCCATAGGCCCAACCAAAAATTACACTTTTTGCAAACCCAGCCCAGCGGCAAAGTTAAAAGATTTAGAAGAGGTTGATAGTCAGAGCTAGAAAAAAATGTATAATATTTTTTATAATTTTATACTTACATTTACTATTTATTATATGCTGGCATATATTTATATATTTTTAAACTTTATTTTAACCTTCAACAATATTGCAAGCCACCACTATTAAGTTATGAGTTACTTTAAAATAGAAGATTTTAAAGCATAAAGGGACAGATACAGTAAAAAGATGGAACTCGTTGATTAAAAAGCCAAGCAAGAATGAGTTTTGGTTTGTTGTTATAGAGATGATAGCTCATTTGAGCATTGACTATGATTGTATTTATAGAAAAAAGAAGTGCAACCTTGCAACAATGGGAGAGTGGTTCAAACAATGGGAGAGTTGTTCAAGGCATATAAAGCAGGTTTAACTACATTTACAATGTGCTTTTAGACTTTCTCTGAGAGTAAGAGGATTGTTATTTGTCAATATAGGAATGCCAACAATATTGCAATATAGCTATATTTTTTTGCAGTAAATGAATGAGTTCTGTTGCCTGAAAAAATTGTGGATTTTAAGTCCAGAATTTAAACTCTCAAGCCACTGCAACCCTTAGGCTGTTAAAGAAAAGAGAGATCAGATTAAAAACTGGCTGCTTATTCTAAGCAGCCATTTTTTAATCTGATTTCAGGTAATTTTCTTTCCAATATATATCTTTAAATTTCAGGTAAATAAAGATAATGGCTCATTCCTAACATCTGCACGATTCCAAAAAGTAAATATTTTTTGTTAAGACAAGTGAATAAAGTTGAGTCGCCAGCAAATATAGGCACTTTAGATGTAAAATTTTCATGAAGATTCTTATTGTAGATAGAACTAAAGCAGTACCCTTAAAGTTACTTGAAATAAAGAGGAGACAGACTTGAAAAAAACATCTTATCTTATCTTGTCTTAATCGGACAACATTTGTTAGTGAAGATCAAAGTGATTTAGGTATCAGCATGTAGAGAGGTAGAAGCTTCATGAGAAAATAGTAGTAGTAGAAGTAAGAAAACTTGAAGAGAGTGCCTTACATATTGTATGAATTTAATAAAGGTTTATTTAAGGAAAGAAAATGCTCTTAATTGTTTATATTAGAGAAACAGTATAAAAGAGGAAGGCTATCACCTGATGATGATGACAATGATGATGAAATGATGATTATGATGATGATTATGATAATGATATAATGATCATGATGGTAATGATGATTATGATTAACATGTTGATCATAATGATGTTTCTAAATGCATATATACTACTGTGATCAAAAAGTAAGGTGAATTTTTAATTTAAACTTCCCGCCTTATTCGAATCATCCAATCTTTTTTATTTTTAAGTTGGTAGGAATGTCATTAACATTTGCGCCAAATTACATGTCAAACTCATAAATATTTTTTTTTGTTTACGCTTGTTACTGAAGTACCAAAAGTGCATTCGGCGATTTTCACGATGTCTAATTTTGTTGAGCAAAGAAGTGCTATTAAATTTTGTTTGCGGAATGATATTTCTGCTGCTGAAACGTATCGAATGTTTCAAAAGGCCTTCGGTGAAGAGACAATGTCTCAAAAAAATGTTTACAAGTGGTACAAAGACTTCAAAGAAGGCCGAGAACGTGTTGATGACTTGGAACACTCCGGACGACCATCGACTTCGATTGATGATCGCCACATCAACAAAATCAAAGAATTGGTGCTTGCAAATCGTCGGTTAACCATTCGAGACCTTGTTGACATGGTTGGAATATCATTTCACGTTTTCACTCAAATCACGTTTGGTGCCAAAATTTCTCAATTTCTTTGAAAAAGAGCGTCGCGTTAAAACTTGTGAAGCAATGCTTTCTGACTATCAAGACGTCTACAAACAAATTATTACTGGCGATGAGACTTGGGTCTACGCATACGACCCTGAAACAACCGACCAATCGAGTGAATACCGTGAAAAAGGCGAGCCGAGACCGAAGCAACCACGTCAAAGTTGCTCAAAAATCAAGGTCATGTTGACTGTTTTCTTTGATTATTGTGGTGTCGTGCACTACGAATTCCTTCCAACTGGCCAAACTGTCAACAAGGAATATTATTTAAGCGTTATGCGACGTTTGCGTGAAGCTATTCGCAAAAAGAGACCGGAATTATGGGCCAATAACTCTTGGATTTTGCACCACGATAATGCGCCTTTGCACACAGCACTGGTTCTTCGTGAGTTTTTCGCCAAAAACTCTACCCATGTTGCTCCACAACCACCGTATTCGCCCGACTTAGCACCGTGTGACTTCTGGCTGTTCCCAAAGCTCAAGAGACCACTCCGGGGAAATCGTTTTGAGTCCATTGAAGAGATCCAACGTGAATCGGCACGCGCATTGAAGGCTATCCCTACCGAGGACTTTTCGGCATGCTTCGAAGACTGGAAAAAACGTTAGCAAAAGTGCATTGGGGCCGGGGGGGGGCTTATTTTGAGGGGGACGATACAGATTTGGAAGAATAAATAAAGATTTTTCATTTTATAAAAAAATTCACCTTACTTTTTGATCACATTAGTATATACAAAATATAACATGAATTTTGAATAAAAAAATATACTTTAGGATATATAATTGTTTATGCAGCCCCGGTCACAAACCGGGCCTAAACCCTGGCTATATTTTATCAAATCCCGCCCTGTTCAAATATCAACCCGGGTCACTTACTACATACATGAACAAACTAACATATGAGTGTATATACATATAGGGAATATATATATGTTTGTTACAAAAATTATATATATATATATTTTACAAATAGATAGCAATTTAAATTTTTGCTTTCATTTTTTAAAACAAATAAATAAATACAGGAAAATCATTCTTTTCAATGACAACTGTGTCATTATTCTTTTTAATGTTGAATCTGTTTTTTTTTTATTGCTTTGCCTAATACAATTTCGTTGTTAAAAATAACAACCATCCTATAAAAACAAAAATAAAAACAGTAAACAAATTATTTTATTTGATAATTTTTTTTTCATTTTCTTCTAAATTTATTTCTATTTCCTATTTTGTTAGATTTGCTTACTTTGTTTTTGAAAATTTTTTCCGCAAAGTATCGAAACGCCTAATATAATAAACTTGCAAACAGCTGTGACCAAGTTGCTTAAAACAAAAAACTAATGCATGGGCATACGAGACACAAAATGATGCAAACATTGGAGAAAAAATATATTCCCTTGAATTGATGCAAAATAACTTTAATAAAAAATATTGTGATTCTATGCAATTGGTCTTGCGACCAATTATGAGTTGTAATAAATCATAAAAAATTGGGTAAAAGTAATGTAATCATAGTCATAGAGTTTTTTCTGGGAATTTCTGGAAATTCACTTAAAAAATTTTCCCTCTTTTTAAAGATGGTCTTATGCGCAGTGCTCAAAAACACAAGCTGAAAAATTACCTAAGGAAGCCAGTTATATCTATATATTGTGCCCCCAGTTCATATAGAGTTGCCAATGGTGGTGCTCTTTTATACTGCTGCAATTGGAACAAGGGGGAAATATTTAATAACATTTTTGATAGGAATATTCAATGTCTAATTTATCTTCAAGTTTTTTTTCTTCTTTTAAATATTAATTCTTCTCCTAAATGTTAATTCTTTTGTTAAATGTTAAATGAATGCTACATTTCCAAAGCTTTTGTAATTTGATAACTAAACCATTATCTACACCAGTGTTAGAACATCTTTTGTTAAAAACAATTGCTTCTAAACTTTCAATACTATCGTATTCAGTAAAGACATTTAATGATGCTGAAGCCAATGTACTATCTTAATCATTTTTTATTATAACATGCATGCCATATAATTACCAGAAAAAGTATCATTTTAACAAGTAAAAGTGTCTTTGGTGGTTCAATACATTACAGGACTCCGATTACTCGAGCATTTCATCACATAATTTTACTAGTTTTTAAAGAAGTCAACCTAAACTACAAGTTAAAACATATAGATTGAAGGGACAGATAGATATTCAGTGAGTTTATTCTGTGTAAATAAAAGGCATTTAGTTGGATTGGTTTAAAACTTTTTAAAGACTAGAAAGACTGAAGATTTAATATTAAAGTCTAGAGGGCAAAAATAAAAGAGGGCAAAAACAAAATTGAAAATAATAAAAAGATAATCTGATTACTTTATTTATATCATTAAAAACTAAATCATAAAAATAGACAAGAAATGTATGTTGAATAAATATAAAAAAATAATGTAACTTATGTTTTAATATAAGTATACAATCCAAATTATGTTATATTTATAACATTAAACAGTGCTACAAAACTATCAATATTATTTGCCATGCCTCTTTTGAAAGCAATTTGTTTAAAAAATGAGGCAACTTATGTTTCACTATAAATATTATCCATAATATGGATAATATTTATCCATAATATGGATAATATTTATCCATAATATGGATAATATTTATAGTGAAACATAAGTTGCCTCATATTTTTTTAACTAATTGCTTTCAAAAGAGACATGGAAAATAATATTGATAGTTTTGAGGCACTGTTCAATGTTATAAATAATTATTAGCAATTTTTTTTTTTTTGATATTCTTTTTTATACCCATTTTTGTTTTTTCAAAAATGAAAATTCAATTATTTTAGGCCACTTAACTGCAGGATTACCATTATATCATATAATGGTAATCCTGCAGTTAAATAGCCTAAAATAATTTAATTTTTTATTTTTTGAAAAAACGGAAATGGGTATAAAAAAGTATATAAAAAATAATAATAATAAATGCAAATAATTATTTGTAATAATAATATTTGTTATAATAACTTATAATAATAATAGCTATTATTACTCTTTAAAAATATTTAAAATAATAATTATAATACTGGTAACAAATATTTTACTATGTTTTTCAAGTCTCCATGAATGGATGTGCTAAAATAAAATTATTTTAGGCAGCTTAACTGCAAGATTACCCCATATAATTTCATACTTGTAATATTAAACAGTAATGTGTCGATCAATATTATTTTCCATGCCTCGTTTAAAAGCTATTTGCTGAACAAACAAAATATTATTAATGGAACTTATGTTTTAATATAAATATATAATCCAACTTTTGCCATATTTATAATATTAAAAAAACCTGTGAATTTTTTTATATTATTTTCCATGCTTCTATTGAAAGCTACAACATAATGCAAAGTATGCAACACTTCATTGTGAGTTTTTTTTGTTTTTATTTTGTTTTGTTTTTGTTTACTAGAACGTTTTTTATTATTTAATAACATATTTATTGTAGTATAATGACATATTTATTGTGATATAATAACATAATCATTGTAATATAACATATTCATTATAATATAATATAATTATTGCAATATAATATAATAACATGTTTATTGTAATGTAATGTAATAGCATATTTATTATAATATAATATAATAACATATTCATTTTAATAATATAACATTTTAATATAACATATTCATTATAATAATATACATATAATAATATATACATATAATAATATATATAAATATAATACTATATATAAATAACAAAGTATATTTTTACTATTTTTTATAAAAAACATGCTGTTATATTATACTTTTAAAAAAACAAAAATTTATCTGCTAAGAGTACGGAATCAATTATGAGAATAAATCTTACTAGATAAATCTTGAAATCGACACAAGATCTATCTTCTTTCATTTCATTTTAAAGATAATTTTTGTAAATAATAATTAGTAAATAAAGAACTTGTTTATAAAGAATTTTTTAATCAAACCAAAATTGTTAGACGAATCGTACTTTGTGAGGATGATCTTAAAAAGGACACATGCAAAATGCGGAAATGCGGAAAGGGATCGTCTATAAATTACGCAAAGCAAAATAAATTTTAAAAGCGTTAGTAAGATATTAAGCTCATTTGCGTGGCGATTTTCATTAAACTTAATCCACAATTTTCATTTTTTATTTTGATTAAGACTCTGCGAGGGAAAACTTTGATCTTTTTTTGTTTTGTTTATTGTGAAATTTTGCGTTACGTAATTTATGGACGATCCCAAAACGAAAAGGTTTTTAATTTGGTTTCTCGGTATATAATTTGGCAGGTATATATCCGATCGGGCTGACTTGAAAGCTAAAACCCGAGGCTGTAAACATCAGTCCAGTTTCAACTGCCAGAGCGTAAAGGCGTTCTTTTCCAAAATTTTAAACACGGCTAAGTTCGTGCCTACAAAATCGTTTTGGCGATTCTTTTACATTACTTCCACCGAAAGACAACAGAAGCTGATGTGCCTAGAATATGAGTGGAAACATACGGCGACAATGCTCTTTCAAAACAAATATGCTGTGGATGGTTTCAACAATTCAAGGGTGACGATTTTGATCTCTAAGATGAACATCCTGTGCTGAGAAAAAGTGAAGATACCGAATTGGAGGCACTATTGAATGAAGAATTGCATGCAAGAATTGTTATGTTGACATAACTTGTTGACATAACTTGTTGACAAGTTATGCCAGCTAAATTTGCGCCAGTGTGATCCTCAATACTAATAGAGTATAAAAAGTTTTCTAGGCTCCATTAGATCAATATATCTTAAAACTACAGAAAGTTGATCTGTAGGTGATAGATCGGCGGTGGAATCAACAGAAATGTAATCATAATAATTAGAGAAGGAGAGACCAGAGTTAGGCGAAACTTTTCTTATTTATTTGTGAACTAGTGGCCAAAATGCAAATATTTTCTGAATTTTTTTTTTTATTGCCTTAATACTACTTACTAGTGAACGGAAACTTTCGGTTTCGGCCGAAACCGAAACCGAAATTTCTGCTTCAATAATTTTTTTACTTTTCCTGTTTCGGCCGAAATTTCGGTTCAAACCGCAACCGAAATAAGCCGAAACTTTTATAAGATTTTTTTTTAAGTTTTAATTTAGAGTGGGATTATGATGGTTTCCTAATTGTAATCGTTTTTTAGTAAATCAATTTTTAATTATAACAATTGTAGAAATTTTAATTGAAATCACGTTACATAATAGTTTTAAATTACTATTCTCAAAATCATTCTTAAAATGAATTAAGATTTAAGTAAAGCAACCCAAACCAATAGTTTCATCAAAAGTTTCTCATTACTAAATTTTACAATGGAAAATAATCAATAAAAAACGGGTTTATGGAATCATTTAACCGTGACAGGTTGTGATTTCAAACACGGAACTTGCAATATCTGCAATTTAAAAGTATCTCGTGAATCGCACAATGCAAAACTTCAATCACTTAGCGGACTTTCATCACATTTAAGAAGTGGTTTACTCTAAAAAATCTCTTAACTGAAAAAGCAATACAACTACCGGCAGTCCTATAAATCTCAAAAATTGATTCAAACTTCAAAGAAGGTCTGAAGTTTCTTGTGCGACCGTGGAGCAGTGGTTAGAGCTCTTGCCTTTTAAGCAGGAGATCCAGGCTCAAAACGAGCTTCGCATATATTTTTGCGTCACGGTAATGAAGGAGGCGTGAACTTCCTGGTTAAATGCACTTCCGCGGTGCTCTGTGACAAGACCTATAGGTCTTCTTGGGGCACCTAAATAACATCAAAAAAAAAAGTTTCATAGATTTATATTAGAAAACAACATTAAAAGCAAAGTTTGGTTTGGCAAAAGTAGCAAAGAGATTCCTTAGACCTCCACCAACATCTGCCGAAGTTAAAAGGTTGTTTTTAACTGCTGGAGAAATTCTTTCAAATGAAAGAAACAGACTTTTGCCAGAAAACATGAAAAAATATGTATTTCGCAGAGAAAATACTTCAATTATTACCTTTAATTATTGAAATGTCTTGACATATTAGAGTTTTTATCAAACTATGTTACATGGTGATTGGCTAAATATATGTAAAATAGTTTTTTTTTGCTTTAATTCGGTGATCATAAAAGGTTCAGGGATTTTAAACATTCATTTTCAAATTTCGGCCGAAATTTCGGTTTTGGTGTCGTCCGAAATTTCGGTTTCGGTTTCGGCTACGGCTTCACTGAACCGAAATTTCGGTACTTTCGGTTTCGGCTCAAATTTCAGTTTCGGTCGATCACTACTACTTACTAAAGCACACAATATTCACTAATGACGATTAAATTTAGTTATGAAGTTCTTACCGGTTTTTTCATCCATTTAAAACAAACATGACATTCATTTAAAACAACCATGACATTCATTTAAAACATCGTAACAATCAAGCGCATGCGCAATCTCAACATTCTATATTTATTCAAAAAAAGGTTTTCTTTATATATTTATTTATCTAATATTATATAAATTTATTTTTATTATTATTATATTAATTTATTTTAATTTTAAATGGATGCCATATTTGTTTTAAATGAATGCAAAACCCGGTATGTGTGAACGTCTTACTTAGAAATATCCTGAGAGGGTTGATGTTGAGAGATGTGTATTCTTTAAAAAAAGAATATGGAAATGGTGTCACAGATAATATACAAGCAACGAGATATTAAAGAAAAAGAAGTAAAATTGTCCAAATGGAGATTGGAACCAAGGCCTTTCCGAGTATTAAGAGAACGCGTTATCGAAAGCAGCTAAACGCGGAGTCGCTGATATAGACAAAATAAATATTATATAATAAAAAGTGTTAATCATCATGGATGTTTTAAATGAACGTTATGGTTTTTTTACCAATAAGATAAGGCCATGTAAAAAATGTGTACCTAAGCGGCATGGAATAATTGAAGCCTAATAAATATGCATACGTGGGTGTACGCTTACCGGGTTTTTCATCCATTTAAAAAAAATATGGAATCCATTCAAAAATAGAATAAACTCCATTAAATTAAAATAAATTAATACAATATTAATAAAAAATAAATTTCAATAAATAAATATATAAAACCTTTTTTTGTGTGTGAATAATATAGAGCGTTGAGATTGCACATGCGTTAAATTTTTTAATTGAAAATCACGATTGTTTTAATTGATTGTCACAATGTTTTAAATGAATATCATGGTTGCTTTAAATGGATGTCATATTTGTTTTAAATGAATGCAAAAACCGGTAATATATCTTTGATTAGAGAGCTGCAAAAAAAATTGTTCCAACAAACCCCGCCGTTCGGGCTAGTTGGAAAAGAAAATATATACACCAAACAGTTCTCGGCAATATATGCATGCTGCCTAAACTAAACTTTAAAATGTTTAAGTTTTAAACGCACAAAGTTTTAAACACAGATTTGTAAAGAGTTGAAAACCGTTGTTTCTAAGAATTCAATTGATATTAAAAAGCCGCAACCAGCGGCAACCAACAGCTTTTGTTCAAAATAACAAAGAACAAGCCGCTGTTAACGGCGTATGGTAAGTAAATAAAAACACATGCTAAAGAATAAGATCTTTGATTTAAGCTCTAATTGTGTATGGTAGTATCGATAATCATAAGTTAACAAAAATAATGATAGAAAGATAATGGAAGGAATATAATTAATGCCTTATAACAAAAATGTTGCAACAAACCCCAATCATAACGTTCCAACAAAACTCCAATTTAATCAGTGTATTCTTAAACGATTTAATAAAGGTATTGCATTCCAAACTCTATAAAAAAAAAACATTAAAAACAAAAACAAAAAAAAAGCCCACGAAAATACTACTAAGATGTTATTAAAATATTTTTTTATCTTTTTCAATACAAAACTACAAACAGTAATACAAAAATTACAAAAAGTTTTTTATGTATACGATTCTCAAATATCTTGAGTAAAAACTTAGTTTTCAAAATTTATTTTATCCAACAACAAAATAGTATGTATTTTAATTTTTGAAACTTTGGCTGCGTGTTTGTAATAATAAACTGCTTGTTAGTAGGCGCAAAAGTTCAATGCTTTAACTAACTCTGTGTTCTAACTAACTCGGTCTTTCCTAATTTTTATATTTTTTTTTTAAAGTAAAGCGTGTGTTTTGAGTTCATTTTTTAGCGTATTTTTTGAAATTTTCATTTAAATTCTATTATCATTACATTTTTAATCAAAAGGTTAATTAAAACCAGCTCTTGTAACTATTCAATATTACAAAGTAATTCTAGCTAATTACCTTAACATTATAACGTTGCTTTCATCATCCGAATTAAAGCACTTTATGTTGATTTTAAAGTCTCTGTTTTTATACGTTTCTTAATAAAAGATTTACAAAAATTAAATTCGAAATAATTTTCTTTTAGTTGAAAACGTTTTTGGTATAATACAAAAAAAACAGCTCTATTATAAATGAGCAGCCGTGGCGCAGTGGTAGTGCACTTGCCTCAGAAACAATGAATCCGCGGTTCAAACCCCACCTCTACAAAGTTTAGCGACATTAGTTAGTAAGGAGGTGTGAACTTCCGATTAAATGCTAATCCGCGGTGCTCTGTAAAAAGACCGTAAGGACTTCTTGGGGCACCTAAATAAAGTTAAAAAATAATTAAATACATCATATAATAGTGTTGTTCATTTTTATATGCGTGTTTATTCATTTTTATATGCGTATTTATTCATTCTTATATGCGTATTTATTCATTTTTATATGGATTTTAAAAAAGCACAGTTTTTTCAAAACAAATTGTTCTTGCTTCATGGTAAACGAGGTTAAAAATACTTTAGACGAAGGCTTTTTACATTCGATGATGGTTTCTTCAAGGTACAAACTACCCTCTTTTTTTTACTTAATTTAGTAAAAGGTCTTTGTTTAACTTTATTATTAAGTTTATTGATTGATTAAATATCTAATTATTCATTTATCTAGATTTAAATTTAATTATTTATAATTATTGTTAATACACAAATATTTACCCCATGGATGAAAGAGAAAATAGCAGTGTCAATGGAAAAACAAGGAAAAATGTTACAAAAGTGCACATTGAAATGCTTAAGCATTTAGTTGAAAAAAACTAATCTACAACAAGCATATCTACTTTTCTTAATTTATCTAATCGCACTGTTCAAAATCTTGTCGTTAAATTAAACAGAGGAGAATTCGACGACATGACTGCATTCAAGTCGTTTTCTGATAAAAAACGAGGTAAAAGACCTATAAACGCTCAAATAAAAAATATTATTGAACTATGCATACAAGAAAACAATCTGTGTACGCAAGAAGCAATAAAAGAAAATCTTTCTGCTGCAGGCTTCAACATGTCTCATCCTATTATTTCAAGAAAACTCAAACGCTTTCTTAATTTCATTCTTAATTGCTGGTGCCAAAGTTGTAGTAATGAAAGTACAAAATGAATCTGCATTTAAGCCTCCAGTTTTTATTTTATAAGCCAATACTCCCATTGTTAAAACACCACAAATCAAACTAACATTCTTGCCACAATTTGCAGATGGCTGTAAAATTGCTGGCACACCTCTTAGCGAATAACCATTTGTACCGTTGGTGTGCACGTTAAATACAGTTTCAAACAAATAAATATCAATTTATCAGGAAAGTGTGTTTTGCATGTGCCAGAAGAATGAAACTCAACACGAGCTATTGATGCATGCTATGCATTTGAAAGCAAAATTAACAGAATATTGTACGAAAAACTTATTAATTTGGATGAAACTGTATGCTGTTTCAACAATCGGAGTGCTGGCTTATGAAATAAAAACTGGAGGCTTGAATGCAGATTCATTTTGTACTTTCATTACTACAGTAGTACATTATTTTTACTGAGTAAAAATAATATTCAGTTATCAAAAATACAATTTATTTTTTTTACGATTTTATGCTAAAACGAGCTCAGTCAAGCACTTAAAAAAATATCTTATCTTTTATCGTTTTTATTTTAATTAAACTAAAGCCCGGACCGTAGAGAAGACTTCGTAACAATATTTTTCCTGCTTCGTACATCGTTATGATCTCAACAGTCGTTTTAGTTAGAAAAAAAAAAAGTTTTGTTTATCAGTTGTAGAGTTTTTTTTTTTGTCTTTTCCTAAACCATAGTTGCCCTGAACTGAACTGAACTAAACTGAACAACATAGCCCTGAACTGAACTGAACAACATAGTTGACTGAACACTTTTTATCATGAACCGATTCAATTAAAATATTAAATTAAGTATAGTTATATATCCTATATTTAATTAATTAGTTTGAAACTCTTCAAACAATTTAGTTCTTCACTGATTTAAAACTATATTCGTCATAATTAATCATATGTGAAGAAATATTATTAAAAAAACCTTTAATTAATCAAAAAATTATTTTAAAAATGTTGAAACGCTTACCAGTTTTTATATTTCTTATTTTAATACCTTCTACGGAAACACACTAAATTAAAACATAATAAATTTAAAGCATAAGAAATTTAAAACATAAGAAATTTAAGAAATTTAAAACATAAGAAATTTAAGAAATTTAAAGCAAAAGAAATTTAATAAATTAATGAAGTTTATGGAAAAATACAAAAAATTATAATTTTCGATAATTATCGATAATCCAAAGTATTCAAAATATCGATATAGAATCTTCAAAAAAAATAATAGAAGCCACTTAGTTAAGTAGCAAATCAAATTGAATAAGTATTTCTCAGCCCTTCAATTTATCCGAAGAAAATTTTTAAAAACTTTGAATGGAATAAATAATTAGTAAAAAGATAGTGATTTTTGCTATAACTCTTTCACCACTTTTAAATCCAAAATTTTTACTAATGAATATATTTTATTGAATAATGTTAAAAGGATTTAGATAATCATGAGTTCCACATTCTCTTATATAAAACCAACAAGTAACTTGATCGGTCATATCAAATTGTACTTTTAGGAAGTAAGAATCTTCTGGTACTAACGCCTTAGGTATTAAAGTAGCATAATCATAATTACCTTACCTGACTGGGAAGTTAAATCTCATCATGAACACAATGTCATGAAGCGGCTTCCCGGTCGGTTTGACTTACAATACTATTGCACTTTCTGAGATCGTGTGCAATTCCTGTCCGCTTTCTCAATGCTATCTATCTAACACAACTCCTTCTATCTTTCACTCTTATGTATCTTCGTTCTTCTCAAACTCACTTTACTCTTGGACTGCAGAGCAAGTCCAAGAGTAAAGTTAAGGAGGTTATGACACTCCTTCGGGAGCTGAACTTGTCTTTGCAGGCCTTGGTATTGTGGTCTCCACAAGGCAATTAGCTGGCGGAGAATAAAACACGATACCATCATAATCAGAAAAAGTATCAACTACTTTATCATTTACTGTTAACTTAGTAATTTGATTTTCGTTCCGATTATCGTTTTTTCCAACAAAGTACAAAAGCTTATCATATTTATATAACTGAAATGTATAAAATTCCAATACTTTTAAGCGCAACATAACATAACGGATCTTTATTTCAATTATTGTGTGCTGTTACACCACTCCTTCCATTAATATAATTTGTATAAGCAGGAATGGAGTTGTAAGCAATGTTCAAAATATTTAAACCAAATGTAATACCTAAAATCCAAAAATCTGAATTTTGCACCAGAATTTAAAATTATATTTCCGGATTCTCTAACAGGAATCGGAAAACAAGTATAATAATTATATGATGCATTATTAGATATATCTTTAGAAAAAATCGAGTTTAAAAGTCGAAATCCATCCATAAATTGTACTATATTCTCTTAATTTCCACCTTTAAAAGTCGCAATGAAGTGTGTCTGTTTATCATTTAGAATCTTTACCCATAATAAATTATAGCCATCAGAAGTAATAATTTCTGCTCCATTTTCACTCTTTTCATTAGCAGCACCATATTGAATAATTGATTGATTGTAAAATTTGCTAGTATTCGGGGAAGTTGTATCGTCGTAAAAAGGATTTCCAACTTTTTTAATTATACCTTCTTTTTTCGCATTTAAGATATCTTCGTATATGAGACTTTGAAATAAATATTAACGTTTTAGTAGGTTAAGTTTTTGTTCATACTATTATTTTCATTTTTCATACTGTTACTTTCATTTTTTAACTCTAAGAATTGTTTTTTTAATTCAAATAAATTCTTCCAATTTCTTGAATGACAATATCAGAATTTAATTTTACTTCTTAAGGACAACTATTAATTTTAAAGTGATTTCATTCTCTCCGAGCAACCAATCCAACTCAATTGTAATATTGTTCTTATGCTCTAACAATCCAATTTGCTTTGACTGCCTTTTAAAACTTAAATAATTCCATATTTTATTCAAATCCTTAAATATTTTCGAATTATCATCATTTTTTATTACAAATGTGTAGTCAAACTCTTTTGTTTAAAAAAAAATATGTTAAACTAGATAACTTTTGATTAAAATATTTCTTCTTTGAAAGTACATACATTCTTGTAGTCCACATTGCTTATTTTCAATTCTTTCTTATAGCTTTGAGAAGTAGTTAGTGCTCCAATTATAAAGCTACTTTCTAATGATTTAAATAGATAAGGAAACCTGCGTAGTTTAATATATAGTTAACTATATATAATCAATTTGTAATAAATTTATTTTAATCAATTTTATATAATAACTTATTTCTTTAGGGCTTAATATAAAAATAAAACGATTAAAGAATTAAAATTTTGAACGGATATGCGTTGGTGGAGATGGAGTTACGCAAAAGCGTACGAATGCATACGGTGAGGATCGGGGTGGGGTGGTTAGAAACAGCAAGAACGTACGCAATTTGCTCGATTTCTTTTTTTTAAACAAAAGATCGAATTTTACGAATTTAAAAAATTATTATTATGTTATGTAACAGAGCTACATCGAATTAACTAAAAGCATTCTAAATGCATTCGGTAAGAGTCGGGAAGAGGAGGGGAGGAGAGGAGGGGTGGAGAGGGTTGGGGTTGGTTTTGTAATAAATAATGCACTCGTACGTAGAGGGATGGGTATTTTCTTAAAATCATACAAGTGCGTACAAGAGAAAGATGAGGGGAGTGGTTGTAAATCAAATATATTTTAAAAATTGAGTTTGAACAAGAAAAAAAATGAATTAAATACAAGTAACAAAAATAATAATTAATCGCAAATAAAATAAACAAATTTTATTTTATTAGCGAGAAAATTTTTTTTTAAACAAATCTTGCATATTGATGGCATACTAAAACAAAAAATTGTATATGAAACCGTTATCAAACATAATTTAAAAAAATATCAGTAAAAAATTGCAATATGATAATATTAAAGCTAAATGTAAAATGTAAAAAATGTAAAACAAAATAAAATGCAATAAAAAATTAAAGCAACAAAAACAACATCTAAGCTAGTATTTTAAATATCCCCCATGAGCTTTTTTGCAAGCTGCACATCTTTTTTGCATTAAATTTACAAGATTGTTGCAGATTTCGTTTGGAACTCTTCTCCAAATGGTATCTAATTCTTGTTTAAGGCTATTTATGGATCATATTTGCACTTTGACTAATTCTTTGTCAATCCAAGCCCAAAGAGATTCAATTGGATTCAAATCTGGCGGTCGAGCTGGCCAGGGTATTAAATCTACTTTATTTTGTTTTTCGAAAATCTGTAATTAATTCCACTTTTTGATTATTTCAAACCAATGTGCAGTGGTTTGAAATAATCAATAATCTTTTTGCATGTTTTTTACTTATTCCGCATGACCACTTTCTTGGGGAAAACTTCGTTTGTATTTAAAAAGATCAATTTTCTTGATTTTATTTTTAATCTAATAATTTTATTTTATGTATGTTAATGAATATGTTAAAAGAAGCGTAAACAAACCAACGTCTAGATAACGTAATAACTAACAATTTTCATTATAGCCGTTATAAAACGGGTATAATCAAGACTGACTTAACGATCATTTCCCTATATTGCTTATTACTGATAGCGTAACTCCTAATAATGCTCCCCTCGAATCAACAGTATTCATGAGACAAATCAATGAAAGTTCCATAAGCCAATTTAAAAAAGTTATTAAATGAATCCGTCGATTGGAATCTTATTTTACAATCTCATGATGTAATTAATGCTTTTGATTTATTTCTGAACCAATTTTGTAAAATGTATGATAAGACATATCCTTTAAAAATAAAAGTAATAAATTCTCTGTAAATAAGTCATTTCTACTCCCATGGATGACCAAACTATTAAAACCATTAAGAAAAAAAAAAAATTGTAAGAAAAACATAAAACTTATAAAAACGAAATTTATTACACAAACCATAAACATTTATTTGAAAAAGTTAAACGATCAAAAGTTAATTATTATGCTAAATTGCTTGAAATTAACATTGGAAACACTCGGAAAATGTGGAATGTTATTAGAGAATTAATTGGAAAGAAAAAATTGAAAAAAATAACTTACCTCAAAAACTTTTGATGGAATTGATGGAAAACTCATTTATCATAAAGACGTTATTAATGAGAAATGAACAGTCTTTTCTTTGATGTTGGTCCAAGCTTAGTAGCGAAAATTCCATTTAGTCTAAAAGAATTTGATTCATATCTTTCAACAACTGATATAATTATGGAAGAACTAATTTTGAAAAAAAGTGAACTGCATGATGCTTTTAATAGTCTTTAAAAAAAAAAGTACAGGTATTGATCAAATTAATGTTAATGTAATTAAATCTGTTTTTAATATTATGGAACCTCATTATTCCATATTTTTAATCTCTCACTTAAATCAGGTTATATTCCTGACAAATTAAAAATTGCAAAAATAATACTTATTTACAAATCTGGTGATGAAACTAATATTTCAAACTACAGGCCTATTTCAGTCTTGCCCTGCTTTTCTAAACTAATTGAACGCATGATGTACAGCAGACTTTATAAATATTTAACTGAAAATATGATTTTATACTGTAATAAATATGGTTTTAAAAAAAATCATTCTATTGACCATGCAATAATTAAATTGGTTAAACATATATCAAATGGATTAAATAGTGATTGCTGTACAATTGGGGTTTTTATTGATTTATTCAAAGTTTTCGACAATAAATTATGAGATACATTTAAAAAAACTAAAAAATTACGATTTAAATTAATTAAATTAAAAGCAAAGGCTTACTTAGGTTTAAATCATATTTAACTGTGTTTTTAATTTTTAATTTAATTTAAATGTGTATAAACTTAATTTACACCAAGTTTTATTATTTATGTTTAAAACAAAAAATGGATTATCTCCAAAAATATTTCAATCTTATTTTAATAAAACTAACCATAAATACTCAACAAAATTTTTAGATAACAATTTTGTTGTTCCAAAATATAAATTAAAACTAACTTCCTATTCAATTAAATACCGCGGACCTAATCTGTGGAAAAAGTTTCCAGATATTGTTAACAATAAACAGACTACATTAGAGCAATTTAAGGACGAATCAAAACGATTATTATTATTCATGGATATATCCAACTTTAAATGTTTATTTTAAACTAAAAACAATCATATAAAAAATAGATTTAATTGTATCAGTGATTAATATAAATTGATACAAAATATTTAAAATAAAAAAAATATATATATAAAATATCACTGATGATGCTAATAATTTATCTAGTGATTATATTAATTATGAAATTTCATTTCTTGTTGTCTTTTATCCTCAAGAAATCTTATTTTTATGACTTTTTTATTTTTTATTAATATATTTGTTAAACATTTTAGCAATTATTTTCAACACTTTTTAAAAATAAAAAAATAAAAAAAACACAACTATTTATTTCTAATTATATTAGTTATTTTCGGTTTTCATATCTATTTGTTATTTTATATATATTTTTACGTTAGGGTATGTAGAACTTATTGCTATTATTTTTTTTAAATGGGGCTCGGCGATAAGGCTGAGTACGCCTTCTTCTTGCTCCAGCCAATAGTTTATATAAATATATTTGCAATGTAAACATTTTTAAACGGCAAAATAAAAAAACTAAAAAAAAAAAACTAACAGAAAACAATTTATACTTAAAGAATCATTAAATACAAAAACAACCTAATTACTTGTGGGGTACCCCAGGATTCTATTTTAGGACCCATATTAATTTTATTTTATATAAATGATTTATATTTAGCATCAAAAATATTAAACACTATCTTATTTGCAGATGACACTAATTTATTTTATTCTCACAAAGATATTATTGTTCTTTTTAAAATTTTTAACGAAGAATTAAATGAGATCAACGAGTGTTTAAAAGTAACCGACTTTCATTAAACGTTGATAAAACAAAGTTTATCCTATTCCATAAACCTAGTAAAGCCGATAATATTCCTCTTAAATTGCCCGATTATTTAATCAATAGCATAATAATTAAAAGGGAATTAACTTTAAAATTTCTAGGAGTGCTTTTAGATAAGAAATCGTCATGGAAGTACCATATTAAATATATAGATATTAAGATTTCAAAAAGTATTTCCATGTTATATCGACCAAAACCGTTCCTTAATAATCGATCTTGAAAAAATATGTATTTTTCGTTCATACACAGCTATCTTTCTTACTGTAACGTTGCCTGTGGTAGCACTAATCACACTAAACTCAAAAAAATTTATAGCAAACAAAAACATGCTTGCAGGAATGCACATTGCAAACCTCTCTTATGTCAGCTTAGAGCTATAAATATTTGTAAGATTAATATTTATCAAGTAATGCCATTTATGTTTAAAGCAAAACGTGATTTATCTCCAGTAACATTTCAATCTTACTTTAACGAAATCTCTCATAAATATCCTACCAAATTTTCAGTGAACAACTTTATCATTCCCATAAACCATCTTAAATTAGGCTCGTACCAAATTCAATATCGGGGATCTTTTGTTTGGAAAAATTCTATTTATACTTTTAATGAAAAACAAGACTTTGTTTTAAGCTTTAAAAGTTTTAAGGCTGATTCAAAACGGCATTTACTAAACATGGACTTCGATATTCTAGATTTCAAATATCTTTTTTAAAAACAATTTAAAAGTTTTGAATTAACAAGTCATCTAATTTAGGATTTTTTTTACTGTTTTATTTTTTTGTTCAAAGTTTTTGTTGATATTTATTAATTAGCCCTAATTACTTATTTATATTGGATTATTTTTAATTAAACTTAACGCAATTTTTTGTCACTTTTCATCACATCTCACTTTTGTATTATTTTATTTTTTATTTTTAAATTATTACGCTGGAAGATTGTTAGCAAAAATTTATTTTATTGCTAAAGCTTCGTAGGTACTACGACTGTTTTATTTTTCACTTATTAATAATGTAATTTTATATTCACTTATTAATAATGTAAATACGTTTGAAAACAACATTGTAACGGGGCTCGGTGATAAGACAAGTCTGTCTTGCTCCGGCCAGGGTTTTCTATTATTGTAATTTCTTTTTTGTAATTTTTATTAAACAGTGTTGCAAAATCGTCAATATTATTTTACGTGCTTTTATATATTATTTTATATTATATTTTATTATTATTTTACGTCAATATTATTTTTCGTGCTTCCTTTAATGGATTTTTTTTCGGACAAATATAAATATTGAGTTTATGCGAATAAACAAACACAACTAGATACGAGTTGATAGGTTAAAGTAAATATTAGCATGGAGCTTATTTTATTATTTATGACAAGTATTTAAATCTTAAAAGATCTTAGTAAAGTGGAGTTTTACAAGGTTATTTAACCTGCAGAGATTAAATAACCTTGATATCTTTTTTTCCGGAAAAAGATCTCAAAGATTAAATATCCTTGAGATGTTTTTCCACGATTACCGATATTTTTTTCTTCTCTAAGTTGCTCGGGATTTCAAAAAAAAATTATCCGTAAATACAAAATTTAAAAATGTATTTTTGCAATAAATTTGTTTTTTAATTTTTTCAGTGGTTATCTATACAAAAAATTAGAAATGTTAAATTAAGATAAATGCAAGAGAAATTGTAATACGAATATTTTTGCAAAATATTTTCTGGATATTTTAAAGGCCATTGATACTGTACGCATTAATTTGTTAAAGGTTATACGTCAAGATTAAAATTTGTGATTACTAATTACATGAAATATATATTATAAAAAAAAAGTTTATTATTATGTTCGCTATTCTAATATTGTTTTTTTGTTTAAGACCATTGTGATTTTAAAGCTGTTGTTAATGCTATTTGTAAACACTTGCTTTAGAAATAAAAAAACTTTTTTATCACTACAAATCACAGGAAGAAGTATTTTGCTTATAATTTTTTTGTTCCATAGAAAACAAATTATGAATAAAACAAGATAAATCTGTAATATTGGCCTTTTTTGGTAATTACGACTGGTAGAGCATCGGTAACAATAAAAGGTGGGTGAGTTACTTAGTGCAAATCATCTATAATTGATGATATGCTCTAAGTAACTCACTCAACACAATCATTGCGTTCAGTGCACGGTATTTATCAAGGTTTATATGATAAATCATTAGTATAAATATATATATATATATATATATATATATATATATATATATATGTATATATGTATATATATATAAATATATATATATATATGTATATATGTATATATATATATGTATATATATAAATATATATATATATATATATATATATATATATATATATATATATATATATATATATATATACACATATATATATAGAACTCTTATATGTTGTCAGAAAGTTTTTTCCATATTTTGTTGATAAAAAGTAAAAATTGAAATGCAAGACCGGAATTTTTTTATTTTATTAATTGATAGACTGCCTGCCCCAACCAAACCCTCAGTCAATGTAGCAGCACTCCCTTGCGGGTCAGGCTAAAAGATAGTAGATGTAGAAGCACTCCGTTGCGAGTCAGGCTATTTGTCAGTCGATATAGCAGCACTCCCTAGCGAGTCAGGCTATAAGATAGTCGATGTAGCAACACACCGCGCATGATTTACAGTAAATGAAATAAAAATAAAAACATTTTATTTAAAAAAATAAAAATGAAAACATGGTTTATATTGTTAAAAACATTCTGGTCAATTAAATTTGCGTTTTTGTGGTTTTTTAAAAAACGATTTGTAATTAAATTAATGGTTTTAACTTTCTGACAACACGCAAATGTCGGACGAAAGTCAAAAGTAATTAAAAGTGACGTATGTGTTGGCGTAAGAATCACTTTTTTCCTTATACTTAAAGAATCATATACTTGAGAAAAATGTGTGTGTGTGTGTGTGTGTGTGTGTGTGTGTGTGTGTGTGTGTGTGTGTGTGTGTGTGTGTTATATATATATAACATATATATATATAACACACACACACACACACATATATATCGATCCCCCAGAACCATAGGGATAACTGTAATAGGCGAAGGAGAGTTGGTTCTGTGTGGAACTGAAAGTTATGAGTGTCTTTAATGTATTGCCAAAATAAATTCATTTTTGGAAATTTTGGACTTGTTTCCCTATTGTTCTGGGGGATCGATAGTATTTGTTGTAGTTTATTTTATACTTTTTTGTAAACTATATTCAAGCTGGCTTGACACTGTGAGCCATAAAGACCGCCAGGTTCAACTTTTCCCCACCTCTAATTTTTTTTTTTTTAAAGTAATTGCAGTTTGTGTAAGTGTTTTTCAATTCAGAACAAATCTATAGTCGATCAGAAGAGTTAGTATTTTAAGTTTTAAAAATTAGAAAAACCTCAAAATTAAACCTCAAAATTTTTTTTATTTTTTTAAATTTTTTCTATTGACATGCTCAAGGCCCAGTGTAAAAAATACACAATGGGTAAAATAAAGTGGATTAGAATAAAACAAAGACTAACGCACTTAAATATAAACAAAACCCAAGAAAAAAAATAAAAAAATAAAGAATAAAATAAAGATAAGAAATTAAAGTGTTATAAATATAACTCAGCTCTCCATTTAAACATTAGTGGAGACTGCAAGAACCTGTCTGAGTTAACAAAAGCTTTTATGACGAGGTTCTCACTATAAGCAACAATACTCTTCACTGTTACTCGCAGCAGTAACAGTGAAGAGTATTGTTGCTTGCGAGTAACAACATTAAGTGAATGGACATCATGCTTCACAAATAATTCACTCGTCAGGGTAAATTAAAATTAATGCAATCCACCATTCTTGGCTTCTTTTTTTTTAATGTTTTTGAAATGATTTAAGTAAAAAACATCCTACTGCAAAGATGGCTGATTTAAAACAGTCTGTTTGTGCAGTTTGTTTGGAAAAAAAGGTAAATATTCAAAATCTTTAGTAAAAGTACGATCATTTGTAGCAAATAAAATCAGGGAGTATATTTGGCCTGAGTACAATGCAGAGTTTAATGTCTGTCCAGATGTAATTTGTTCAAGTGGTAGAAGAAACATCTTTTTGCTGGAAAAGGGATCAAACACTTATCTTTCAAACTGGATAAGTAAAGTTTCTCAAGTATATGACTTTAAACTTATTTAAGTTAAATGATTAATGCATATAAAGATATAGATTTTTTATAAAGGACTATTTTTGAATTAGGTTGACAGACCAAGAGTTAGACGTAGTACTGAGCTTAGTGATATTATACAATCATCTCATGTTAATATAAAAGATATTGAATCTCTGAAAAAAATATGTGCAGCTGCTGCTTTACTCTCCTTGCAAGAGGTTAAAAATTAAATAATAAATTACTTGATAAGTAAACTAAAAGTTATCAAATATTCATTTATAAACTTCAATAAAAAACCTTTAGCTGTATATTAATTTAAGAATAAATTTTATTCTTCAGGATGTCATAATAACTGTTGTTTTAGTCAGGTTGTTTTGAATTTAATTAATTTAGCAGAAACTCTTGATTCCACATCATGTGAGCAAGTTGCTTCAGGCATAATAAAAAACAAGATGGAACGAAAAGGCATTGAGAGAGGCCAGTCATTTGAAATATCTACAGGTGTGTAAGTTTTTATTTTCATTTTTCAGTTATTAAAAAGGTTTTATATGTTCAGATAAAACTTAAATGCACATATAAAACACTCAGTAGATATGAGGCTTTTAACTAAGCAATTGTATAGGTTGCTAACAACTTTTTCAAAATGTTTGCATTGTAAATTCAAAGCAGGGGTAGGTTAAAGATACATATAATTAATAATACTTTATTTTTAAGGTGGAAATCCAATAACTTTAACTGTTGGAACTAAAGACAATAAATTTTCTAGAAAGTTTTCTAATCAGATATCATTTCAAACAGTGATGGAATTAACTTCTGGAATTGACAAAAAATAAAACAAAAAAACTGATATCAAATCTCCGTAAGAATCTGGGACCATCTACTGTTGTTGAGAATAATGTAATTAGTATGATGACATCATTACAAGAAGAAATTGAATCTAAATATAAAATAGAACAAGATAACTTTATTTGGAATGATGAAATTGTAACAAGACATGTAGTATTTATTCATGACACTTCTGAATTTATTCTTAGTATTTTAATGGAAAAAGAATTGGATCCTCTCTCCAGTATGGTACGCATATTAATTGATGGAGGTCGAGGATTTCTTAAAGTAATTGTATATGTCTTTGAAAAAACCAATAAAAATAAGATTTACACTGACAGTGGAGTTAAAATGTGTTTTATTCTTGCTATTGTTGAAGATGTTTGTGAAGACAATGGAAATTTGCAGAAAATCTTGAGTAGATTAAATCTGAATAATGTTACATATCACCTTGCATTTGACTCAAAATGTGCTAACAGCATCTTTGGTTTGTCTTCTCATTCAGGTAAATATGCCTGCTTGTGGTGTGAAGGTGAATGTTCCCTAGAAAGTGGTACTCCAAAAACATTAGGTTCTTTTGATCATTGGCACAACTTATTTGTTGAAAATGGGGCAAAGCGGTTAGAGGTGAAAGATTTTTAAAATGTTATTAGTCCTCGACTCGTTTATTTAGATAAAAATGCTGAAGATGAAATTAATCACTTATTCCCTCCGCCAGAGTTACATCTTCTTATGGGGATTGTGACATTACTTGGTAGGCTACTTTTAGATTATTGGTCTCATTTTAAAAATTGGCTCAAAGAACATTATATCTTACTTCGAGATTATCATGGGATAGACTTTGATGGAAACAATTCCAATAAACTTTTGGAAAAGGTAGATATTTTAGAGAGAAATGTGTTAGCATCTCAAACTAATTTATTGCTTATTGTTCATTGTCTCAGAAAGTTTGCAAAGGTTAAAGAGTGCACCTTTGGATACGAATTAGGCAGCAATGCTTCTTCAGTTATTGAAGAGTTTAAAGTGTCGTTTTGTGACCTACAGCAGTATGCAAAGATACATTTAAATACAGATCTGAAGGTTTCCAGGTAATAGTAAGTGACCGGGGCCCCGGCTAAAAACAAAAGTTTTTGCAAACACGGCCCCGGCTAAACAAACACAGTTTGCAGGGGTTACTTGCCGGGGCTGAATTTTTGTTGTTGTTGTTGTTGTTGTTGTTGCTGTTTTTTTTTATTTTGTTCAAGTTAAAATTTGTTATGAAAGTTTAAGAAAATATAAGAAAAAATCACAAAAATAATATATACAAATATAATATAATTCATAAATATTTATAATGACAAATAAGAATTAAGAAATATTATAATAATTTAAGTTTCTTCCTCTGATTCTGATGATTCCGTGTCCCAGACATCATAGTATTTTGAATTAGGTGGTGTAAAGTCTTCAGGGGTATCACATAAATATGTTGAATAAGAAAGAGCCCATAAATGGTATCTAAAAAAAAGAAGTGTTTCAACATTCTGTGTAAGTCTGATGCAATCTTTTTGTATTAACTTTGAAACCTTGAACTCCCTCTCACTTGTTGTTGAGCTTTAGGGTGAACATAAATATACTTTTGCCAAGTTTGCTAGCGTTGGCAACTCGCTTTTCATGAGACTCCAATATAATAATGGATCTTCTGAAATATCTATTAATGGATCTTCTGAAATATTCGCTTCATTTTTGAATACTTTTGAAGCTCAAGCTTTTAGCAGGTCGCGTTCAGATAAAATGTTTTTTTAAAACTATTTGAAATGTGTTCAGTTTCTTGTTCACTATGTACTCCTTAATCATTTAAAAAAAAGATATTTACAAATTTTTTTTAAACTTATATTAAACTAAACTTCATTTATTTTATATTTGATTATGATGTTTGTAATTATTCAACACGTTTAATAGATTTTATATATATGTACCTGTTCGGTAGTTGATTCTAGAATAATATTACTAGTTGTCGATTATGCTTGAATATCAGTTTTACTTAGCTAACTAATCGTAAGGTACAACAACCTTTCATGTGCTTTTTCAGAATAAAATTTGTTTTGAAAACCTGCAGTTTTGTATCTAGGATCAAGTAATGTAGCTACTGCCAATAGTTTATTTTCTTCGTTATTTGGATAACTTGAACAATTGTCTTTTCCCTCAAGATAAATTAATAAAAAATCATAACTCAATCAAGTATCCAACTCAAAGTAATGTTATAAAATCCTAACATTTATATTTTTTGTAAGTTCAAAGTTTCTTTAAATCTTATAATAATTACTAATTTATTTATAGAAAAAAAAATACTATACTTAGTGTGCTAATTGTTCCATATTTGTTCCATGAAATAAGAAATGGAACAAATAGCACACTAAGTGTGCTATTTGTTCCATTTCTTATTTCATGGTTCCAATTCCTCCTTGAGTTATAATATTAAGCTCCATCTTCAGTTTTTCGGTCAAAGGGATGATATCTAAAATTAGGGCAGTTTCACTTTCTGATACTTTGCTAGCATTATCTATTGGACCAAGCATTGATAAAACTTTAGGAACAAAATCCCAATTATTCGGAGTTGACTAAATAAATGAGACTAAAATTAATGCAAATAAAAACTATAAAACAATTTTTTTTTAATCTTAATCAATTACCTTCGATTCCGAGAAAATTTCTAACTCAATGCCATCTTCCGCAAGTTTTATAGCTTGTTTTTGTTGCATTACACGAGCCAACATTAAAAATGTACTCCCCCATCTTGTTTCACAATCAAGTATCATGACATTAGGTAGGACTGATGCTTGGCTCTGGTACTTGGTAAATATTGCTTTTGCCTTTGGTTTTCGCAACTTTTTAACCAGCTTTCTTAATCTTAAGTTAGACAAAAAATTATCTAAAAATTATTTAATTTCCAAGTTGAAAAAAAGTGAAGAAGTTGAATTGAATACTTTTGAAATGAAATTAAAATAAATATTTAAAAAACAATTTTTTGTAAAATTAGATTAAATTGATGTTTGGAGCCAGCTTTATTCGAATATTTTTTTCTGATTGTACTTTAAATTTTTTTGACAGATGGTTTATAAATTTTAGGAACTGGTCATTTGAGACTGTTTTATATGGTTTTAAGGCATCACAAAGCCAATATATCAACAATTGCTCTCCTTTAACTTGGTCAGGATTATCATATCTCCATTTTAAATGCCCTTCTAAGGAGTCTTTAAGAGTTACCTGTTTGGTGTCAACCTTTTTGTTTAAAACATAAACTTTTTTTTTGTTTAAAACATAAACTTTTTTTTCTTCTTTATGCTGCTTTTTATTTTTATTTTTTTCAGTTTCTGAAGTTTTTGAAAGTTTTTGATTCACTTGCAGAAGAGTGCTCATCTTTGTGTTTTGACTGCAAATGAGTCCATAATGATTTTGTTGAAATTTTTTTAGAAGGAGCACCAGTCGCTCCTCTTTTAATTTCAACACTGCATATGTTACATTCAGCAACCTCTGGACGCCCATGGGCAACATTTAAATAACTCCATACTGTTGACACTTCTCTTTTAGCCATTATCTAAACTAAATTGAATTGAATTATATTGAATTTAAATATATGATATTTATAAGAAATAAGTTTTATCATAGCTTAATATAAAAACAAGATATTTTATTAATTAAAAAGAAAAACTAATTAATAAAATAATAAAAAATGACTAAGACATATGACAAAGATTTCATAGTTAATTAATTACTTTCGTTTTTTTATAACTAAAATTACTACTATTATTATTTTTGTTAATAACTTTAATAAATAAAGATTAAATTTATTGAAGAAAAGAAGTATAGAGGTATTGCTAGATATATAAATTATAAAATAATAATAATAAAAACAGTAGGTTTAAAAAAAAAATCTATAAATTTAACAAACCTTAAGCATTTTGCAAATGACTACAATAGTATATGGATGATAAAAGTTTCTCTTTTTATACCAGCCAATAAAAAAGTAAACCAGACACATTTTATTTATGTTGCTATAACAACAGTATTAAACTACTAATATTGGAAATTTTCACAGACAAATGACTTATTTTTAATGAATACTCTGTTTTTACTAGTCAAAAATAAGGAAATTAGAAAAATTGACTTCCTGTTGAACAAAAGTTTTAAAATACTAATTTTAAAAGCTTTTTTTCTTGACATGTAAATGCCAATTTTTATATAATGCCAAACATTTGAAAAATCTGACATAAAAAGTCATACACAGTTATTAAATGCAATTAAATCATTAATTAAAATGTTACCAAATTAGTTTAACTATTTTATTAAATTTTATAATTTAAAATTTTTTAAATAGTTTTAACAAAAATAAATTCAATTATTTTCTAGTATTTATCAATTTCTTTACATTTAAATACTTAAATAGCTCAACTATGTAACTCTAATGATTCAAATTACAATTAAAAAGTTACTTACATTTTAAATGTAAATGCAATTTTATAATAAATTTCTCTTATGAAATTTATTTTAGGATATTTTAAACACCCTGATTGTTAGCAATTTTTAAATATTTCTTCAAATTATTAACTTTGTTTAAAAATTTCAAATAATCAATTTATTACATGATGGCCACTGACTTTTCTAGAATATCCAGGTTGCTGGCTCGTTTGTTCTTTCATCTGGAAAGAACAAAGTAGATCAAATGGATATATGGTGTCTTTAAAAGATAGGAAAAGAAGCAATGATCTTAGAGAGAGTACGAGAGTAGTAATTATATTTATAGTGTGTATCAGAGAAGATGATAATGATGTCAATGATTAAGATGATAATGAGGATCATTGTCATCATCATCATCATCATAATCATCTTAATCATTATCATCAACTGTATGCTTAATGATGATATTATGATGATGATGATGATGATGATGATGATGATATTATGATGATGATGATTATGATGATGATAATGATGTTGATGATGATGACGATGAGATGATATATATACCTTATATAAAATTTATCATGAATTTTAAATAACAATAATATATTTATAAGGAATATCAATAGTAATGCAGCCCCGGTCACAAACCCGGCCCCGGCCCCGGCCCAGGTCAAATATCAACCCCGGTCGCTTACTACCTGGAAAGTCCATATAGTTGTCTGTCATATTCTCCCATTTGTGAAGTTTAATTGTTGTTCTCTGGGATCATATGCTGAATAGACTGGAGAAGCATTTCATAGTGCCTTCAAACCAAGTTGGTCTCAATACAATCGAAGAATTGAACATGAAGATTATGCTAAACGATTGAAATCTGCTATTGCCACTTTTTGCTTAGATAAGATGCAAATAATGTAATTTAAAAGTAGTTGTGGTATTTTTGTGTCTATATATATATATATATATATATATATATATATATATATATATATATATATATATATATATATATATATATATATATATATATATATACACACACAGTGCTGGACAATGAATTAGAAATTTTTAATTTTTGAACAAAATTACGTTTTAAATAGTAAATTTATTGCAAAATAACAGCAATACTTGCACAAAAGTATGTAGGGTATATAACTACATGTACATATGTGATAATTAGTTAGTATATGATTAGTGTTTACCATCAAACAGTCTTTAATATTGAATTGATCTCCCTTTGTTCTTGATGACCTGAGCAAGGCGTCAAAGCATACCCCGAATAAATTCGGCAGCAAGTCGTTTGAGACGTTCGTCATGGTGCCATACTTGTATCAAACGTTCTATTAGATTACGTTTGTTAGTGGAGGGCATCTTTAAAACTTCACGCTTTAGTTCGTTCCATAATCCCTCAATATGTGAGGTCGGGACTGTTCCCCGGCTAGTCCAAAACAACCATACCAAAAGCATGAAGAAACGTCATCACTGATTTTGCAGTATGACATGGAGTGCCGCCCTGCATAAATATAATTCCTCTCCCTTGTCCAAACCATTCCCTTATTTTTGGATAAAGTTGATCTTGGATGATGTTTCTGTATTGATCTTGTCTCATAGTATCTTCGACAATATGAAGCCGTCCTGTGCCGAACACGGATATGCAACTCCACACCATATCTTTGTCAGCATGTTTCACTTTTGAAACTGTACAGGCCGGTAAATCACGTTTAGTGCAACGACTACGAACAAAGGGCACTCTTTCCAGTATGGTTTCGATCGACGACTCGTCCTTAGAGCAGACCTTAACAAACAAAACAAAAAATTTATTTAATCATTTTGCTATTCAGTTTTTATTTAACCCAAACCAATAAATATTCATACTTAATACATGTACATGTAGATAAATTAGTAAAATGTACAGTAAGAGAAATAAAATACATCAGGAAATATGAAAGCTTAATACTTATCCCAGGCCAATCTTCAGCTGTCCAATCTCTATACTTCACAGCCCATTCATTGTGTTTCTTCTTCATGGCATTGTTCAGAAAAGGCTTCAGTGTTGGTCTGTAGACCAAGTATCCTTGTTCCACAAGCCTCCTCCTTGTTGTTTTACTACCGACGTTGACATCATAGAGTTGCCATTGCCTTGTCAGCTCGGCAGAGGATGATTTGCGACTAATCTTACATATGATATGAGATGACGATCATCACGAGCTGTCGTCTTCCTCATTCGTTTACAATTTTTCCTATTCGAACTCAGAATAATTATCATCAAATTCAAGTCTTTGTTTAATTCTACTGACAGAGGCTGGTGAAATCCCTAGTTTTGTTGCAATATCCTTACTTTTGATTGAAGAACACTAGAGATAAGCTTTAATTTCACGTTTTTTACCAGGGCTGATATCGGAAACTTTTCCCATTGTATCAATTAACTTACAATTATTACAATAAAACTAAACTAATAACAATAATCTAAAGAAACAATAAAACTGTATCATACATTTACACAAACAAAGGTTGCATACCATTAACATCATACCGTTCACTCATCAAACACACTTCGTACTATACTTATATTTACAAAATTCATGAAACTATATATAGTATTCAAACCGTCATTAAGTAAACAAAACGTCACGTAAACAAAAGAAATGACGTGTTGCATAGATATTTATTTGAATTTCAAAACCTATGCACTTGGTTTTGTCATTATTAACATATTAATACATTTTTGGGGGCTATTTGGTATTTACTTGCTGAAATAGAAAGAAATTGTGCAAATTTCTAATTCATTATCCAGCACTGTAAATGTATATATATATATATATATATATATATATATATACATATATATATATATATATATATATATATATATATATATATATATATATATATAATATATATATATATATATATATATATATATATATATATATATATATATATATATATATATATATATATGGACACACACACACACACACACACACACACACATATATATATGTATATATCAGAAAATGTAAATGAACAGAAAAAACTAATAAAAAAAACTATAAGAAATATAAGCTATATGATTGCTAATGTCAGCTAATTAAACTAGTATTTGTTGAAAAATAGTATTTTTTGTAGTTTATTTTATATTTTTATGTAATGAACGATCTTCAAATGATTGATCTTCAAATGATTGATCTTCAAATGAATGATCTTCAAATGGTTGATCTTCAAATAAATGATCTTCAAATAATTGATCTTTAAATGATTGATCTTCAAATGATTGATCTTCAAATGATTGATCTTCAAATGAATGATCTTCAAATGATTGATCTTTAAATGATTGATCTTCAAATGATTGATCTTCAAATGATTAATCTTCAAATGAATGATCTTTAAATGATAGATCTTCAAATGAATGACCTTCAAATGAACGATCTTCAAATGATTGATCTTCAAATGAATGATCTTCAAAAGAATGATCTTCAAATGAACGATCTTCAAATGAATGATCTTCAAACGAATGATCTTCAAATGAATGATCTTCAAATAAATGATCTTCAAATGAATGATCTTCAAATGATTGATTTTCAAATGAATAATCTTCAAATGATAGATCTTCAAATTTTTTGAATTATAGTGGATCATCTTAAAGAAGGTTCTTTTAACGAAACAAAGAAAAAAAGTCTTCTTTGAATTTCTGTTGAGAATTTTTTTTAAAAGAAAATACTTCTCCTTCAAAAAGTTATACATGTGTTGTTATTATAAGATCGCATATAGTTAAAATGGAGCAGAAGTTATATTGCATGCTATTTTAACTTTTTTTATTTAGCCAAAAACCCACTGGCATTGATTAAAATCTCTGTAACACTTAATATTACTTTGACTGATTTTATAAGAGCAACAGTGCACAATCCACCAGATTGTATTTACCTTCATTTGCTTATTCTATTTCTAGAATACTGGTAGGGAAGAGTGGGGAGAAATGGACACCCCTGCTATTTTTAAAACTAGTGGACCATATTGTTTAAGACCAGAATAAAAAAACTTCAGTTACAAAAGATATTTTTAAAAAACCATTTCCTTTTCCTTAATTCTTATGCACGTTTTTTATTTGCATAGGGAAATTTTTCAGTCACAAAACAAGTATTCTCTTAACCAATTTGCACGTCTATATTTCATTGGATCTACATCAGAATTCAAGGTAAGTTTGTATTATTGTAAAACCAACATTTCTTTATAATAATTTATAACTTTTGTCTTACAAATTCAATAAATAAAAATTTTATAGTATTTTATCCAATTCAGGTACCAGTGGGGAGAAATGGTCCACAAGAGGTCCGTTTCTCCCCATTCATTTGATTCATGATTGGAAGTAGATTTCTATAGGGATGATATGCTTATAATTAGCATTTTGAATCTATGTAGGAGCATGTCTTATCTTTACTGTAATAAATCTGTTAATTATTAATGCTAGTTCTATTTTAAGTAAATTTAGCTCTAGATCTAATCTAGATTTTTAAAATTCAAAACAGTTTATGACAAATATTTTTTTTTTCTTTTTCCAGGTAATAATGCTTCGAGTTTACATAAGCAAAACTGACAAAGGCAAAGTTCCAGAGTCAGTTATGATAGATGCTGTAACTGCTATTGAGAAGGGCATGACAGTTCGACAAGCGGCAAAAGAATTTAACGTTGCCCGATCAACACTGATTAACAACATTAAAAAGACAAAAAGTAAACAAACTAGCCTGTGTCCCAACTATCAGTATAGCCTGATATTTACTACAGAGCAAGAAAATTGTTTAGCAACATACCTGGCCAGGTGCTCAAATATGTTTTATGGCCTAATAACAAAAATTGTTCGTGCTCTTGCCCTTGAAATGGCTACAATAAATAAAATAAAGTGCCCTGCGTCATGGATCACCAATTCAATGGCCGGAAGAGAATGGCTTTTTGGATTTATGAGACGCCATCCAGAACTTTCACTCAGACAGCCAGAAGCCACATCACTGGCACGGGCTACAGCGTTCAATAAATTCAATGTCAACACATTTTTGAAAGTTGGTCCATTTTTCTCCCCACAGGTGGTCCATTTCTCCCCATATTGGGGTGGTATTTTTTATTTTTTATTTTTTCTTATGTATGATAATTTTTATTTTTTTTATAGACTATATTTTGAAATAAATGGTTACTCTATTGAGAAATATAACAAACATCCTTGAGTTGCTGTTATTTATGTTTTTATGTAACTTTTAGTAAAAAAGTAAAAATGGTCGACCATTTCTCCCCACTCTTCCCTACATCCTCAGCGTTCATCAGCCATGTTTCACTGCCAAAGGTCATAATAAATTTTATTGCTTCTTTTACGGTACTGGATATTTTGTTGCAAAGTTAATACTATAACACTAGTACATCAAAATCTCAATACTTGTACTTGTGTTTCACATATGTTCAGTGCTAAGTGCTTGTTATGCTTGCAGTAAAGTGCTTGTTATGCTTTATTTTTTTAAGGTTTTCCATGATTGATTGAAATTTTTTTACAACAATGATGTGGGTTAAAAATAAAATAGAGATTGTTTAACTCTAAATAAATTAGCACATGAAATCTCAATAGATCTAAAAATTACATCACTATTTTTTTGCCACAATTTTAATTTGTGACAACAGCAAGTAAATTTTAAATATAAATAAAGTCAATACAAAGTTTATCCTCCATACATAATTGCCACAATAATAGATTTAGTATTCTTTTTAATAATTATCTATGTTTACATACATTTCTGAAAAGAAACCCGAGAACAAAATGGTTGTCTGACATTAAATTTGAGTGACCTCAAATTAAGTTTAAAAAACATGGAACGAACTTTTAGCACCAAAGTCTTTTAAATTTCTTATAACTATAAAAAAGTTTTTTAGTATAATGATATGAACTAATAGCGCTGCAACAGTCAATAATCAACAATGCCATACTATATTTAAATCATTTTTTGTTTTTGTTCATAAAGCCCTCAATTTCCCCATGATAAAAGCAGTCAGGTGGAACAGCTGTAAAGTAAGTGCAAATAGTTTTACTGTACTTTTTAATAAACAAAGTTTAGAGCCTATAATTCAAGCTGCACAACTAATTGATAATTCAATTTTTCTTTCTACTTTTTGGTATCCAGGAACTCCAAAAGTGTAAAAAGGCCTATGGACTACATTTGGGAAAAAATTAAGGATTTAAGGCTAGAGGAACAATTAAGTTTTGAACCCGGAGTTTTTATCAGGACTCTGAGCTTAAAAACAATAAGTTTTAATTCATTAAGTTTGATAAATTTTTTTCTTATTGCAGATCATAGTCTTTTTGTAGATCAAGTAACTGATTAAACATTTTTAGATCTCCTGTAGACCAGAGACCATGAAAAAGAGCGATTTAAAGCCGTAGTCTTCTTTGAAACTTCTTCCCCAAGATCCAAGATACAAGCGGCTTGAAAAATAGCTTTGAAAAATCTGTTCAAAAAAAGTGTTATTTACGGAAATGGTTTTATATGAAAAGTTGTGTGTCATCTAATGTCTGTTGCTTATATTAACACACTTCCTCTAATTTTAAATATACCATCAGAAAAGTCTTAAGTTAAGTCAACACTTCTTTTTAATTTTCCAAACAGCTTGGAACACTGGGTAAAAGTTATTTTAGGAATTAATTTATTGCACGGTAATATTTGTTTATGTGATTTTATAATTCATTTATATATTTCTGTTGTTGGTGGTGCAGTTGTATGTAGTAGTTATTTATTTATGTTTCTTTAAAATAAAGTTATTTTCTACTATAGTTGAATTCTAGAAGAAGCTAACTTTATGATTAACTTTATAACTTTATAACTAACTTTATGAGTATGTTAGTTTAAAAGCGAATTTCAAGAATCTGCTTTCAAACCAAGTATCAAACATAATTCGGCAACAACATTGGATTGAAAAACATCCAACTTTGAATGAATCAACAAGTAAACATTTTGATCAGGTTTCAAAAACTAAAAAATCTCCTTACATTATTTATTCATTACCAAAAGCTAAACCAGTCCTTTTAGAAGAGCAGATTTTTATTAAAGTTCACATTACTTTTGTTTGGACAGCAATATAGTAATATGTTAGCGATACTAAAACAGCAATATAAGCAACAAGTAAGACGAAATGTCAAAATATTTAACATGCAATTTTTCTTTTAAAAATACTATAAAAAAGTGTCTACTTTTTGAAAAAAATAATTGGAATATAAAGTTTATGTTGAATTATAGGAGACCGGGCCAAGGTGACAACTATTTTCGTTGCCGAGCAATCTCTTTTTAAGGACAGTAAAATTAATTTTTCATGAGCACGTTAGAGTAGTTCATTGTGGTACTAAATATGTTACTATTTATTTATTTGAAAAACATCATGGTTAGCAGTTTTTGCTGCAGCAAAGACATGTTTGTTAAACATAAATGGATTATAAGGCTCGATTCCACATTCTTTAAACTAATTAACGGAATTTTCAACGGTAGCTGCTTTGAAGTAAGCGGTGCTCAAACGCTCACTAATAATTTTGTCTGTGATAGTTTGTCTTGGAACATAAAGTTGTCGCATGCTTGGTTATAATAGGTCTTTAAATGGAGTAAAAAATGACTCATTATTTTTGATTCATAAACATGTGATATGAAAAAGTTGAAATCTACAGTTGCTTTATTAAAACTTATTGTTTTGGCAATCAATGTTGCTTCTGGTTTCCGTACACTAAGTTTTTGTTTCTTTATAAAATTAGCCACCCAATCTTTTACCGCTATTTTTGTATCCTTGTAAAACTAATGAAAAATACCATATTCCTTAAAGTCAAAATCAGTCTTATACATTGCTTCTTTTTTAGGCCAAAAATATTTTTTCCATAGCTGTTAAGTAGGATTTTTTAATCTTCTTGCTGTGCAGCATTGAAGGCTTCTCAAAACCTTTCGCCATAAACTGGGATCGCCTTAAAGAAAAATGAGCATTCTAAGAAAAAAGTTTAAGAAGTTTAAGAGGTTTTACATATTTGAATTCAGATTTAATAACATTATTTGAACCAAAAGTTTAAGTCAATTAATCATTAGTTTCAAATTAATATATTTCTTAAACCCTGTTAAAAGTTAAATTATTTATCCTCAAATTTTTATTTTTTTTCAAGCGGTGACAAAATATAGTTTCAGGTTTGTTAAACATATTTGCAGCACTCAAGCAGCTTACAAGTCCTTCTTTTACATTAACTTGAGCAGAGACTCATATCTTGAGGATTTTTTCTTATAGTGTCTAACCATATCTAAAATTTAATTATTTATATCATTAATAAACAATTATAACATTTATAATTTTTAATTAATTAAAAACATATTCTCTTAAACTAAATAAATAAAACGTTCATTAGTTTACTTTTGTGTTTGGTATAGCGTATTTGTATTGTGTTTATAATTGAGAAAATCAAATTCTATTCTCTTATTTTATTTATTGCTAACTGAACTCTTACATAAAATAAACTCTTAAATAGAATTTTTTAGATTATCTTTAATTAATCGTAATTGAGTCTTCTTTGTGTTAATTGCACTCCTTTTTAAATTATTAATTCTTATTTAAGCCAGCGCAACAGCATTAACAGCACAACATCATCAACAGCACAACAGCATCAACAGCACAACAGCACAACAGCACAACAGCACAACAGCATCAACAGCATCAACAGCACAACAGCATCAACAGCACAACAGCATCAACAGCACAACAGCATCAACAGCACAACAGCATCAACAGCACAACAGCATCAACAGCACAACAGCATCAACAGCACAACAGCATCAATAGCACAAAAGCATCAACAGCATCAACAGCACAACAGCATCAACAGCATCAACAGCATCAACAGCATCAACAGCACAACAGCATCAACAGCACAACAGCATCAACAGCACAACAGCATCAACAGCATCAACAGCATCAACAGCATCAACAGCACCAACAGCACCAACAGCATCAACAGCACAACAGCACAACAGCATCAACAGCACAAAAGCATCAACAGCATAAGGAGTATAATGACGAGCTCATCATTTTGCCCCATTCATCTTTTCCCAGACTGCCTGTTTAAAAATATTTGTTTTCATTGCCATAAAGGAAGACAGTTAATTGAAATTTGTTCATGGTAGTATGTAGTATTTAAACTAAGTTATTTATAAATAAGAGAAACGAAATATCTTATCTGTAGTAGAGCTTATTTACACATGCTTGGCAAAAACTTGGCAGTGGTGTTTCTAGTGCTTTACATCTATTACAAAAATGGCGATTTAAGCGTCTTCATACTATTGTTTAACGAACGGCTAATAGGAGAGCCAGTACTGTTCTGTTGAATCTCCCACTTAGTAGACATTTAAGAAATTCTTCGTCTTGCCCTGCTCTTCATTTGGCTCCGGTCTCCTTAGATTGATTTTATAGAGTTTTAATAATGTATTTATTTACACATATCTTTTAAGTTATGAAACCTAATACTTGATCTAAGTGCTTACCAAAAGTTTTCAGATTTATTAGTTTATAATCGTTTACATGAAACTATTTTTACAACTTATATTTATGGTGCTTTATTTAAATTTATGTTATTCCGTCATTTTATTTGTTAAAATTTTTTTATAATGTATATTATATGTCTTACTAATAATAATTGCATTGAAAGTAATCATAATGTTTCCAAGTGGGCAGGCGACATCGATCCAACGTTGGATTTATGTTGGGTTATGTTGGACGACATTGACCAACTAAATCTAGCGTTGTAATAATGTTGGTTACGCTAACGTTTTTTTTATCAGAATTACAACTTTGTGGTAACTTTAGTTACACTAACGTTTTTTTTATCAGAATTACAACTTTGTGGTAACTTTAGTTACGCTAACGTTTTTTTTATCAGAATTACAACTTTGTGGTAACTTTAGTTACGCTAACGTTATTTTTTATCAGAATTACAACTTTGTGGTAACTTTAGTTACGCTAACGTTATTTTTTATCAGAATTACAACTTTGTGGTAACTTTAGTTACACTAACATTTTTTTTATCAGAATTACAACGTTGTGGTAACTTTAGTTACGCTAACGTTATTTTTCATTAGAGTTAAAACGTTGGCTGCACTAACGTAATTTTTTATTAGAGTTACTACGTCATAATAACTTTACTTACATTAATTTTAATGAGTATTTCAGATTTTTATTGAGAGGATTTTGCATATATTATGAAGAATTAAAGAAATTAATAAATAATTGTAACTCAATAGTTAGTAGTGATTTTTACTTCAACTCTATCAACACTTTTAATTCCTAAAGTTTTTTCTAACGAATACATGTTATTGAGTAATATACATTAATAATGAATAATAATACAATAATAATGAATAAAGATATATTAATAATAACATTCTCTAGTATAAAACCCACAAGTAATTAAGAAAGAACTTTCTGGTATTAATTGTTTAGGTATTATAAAGCCGCATAAAATTTAAATTAATATTAAATAATATTAAATTGCACATTCTAACATCTGGTGCAATATCTGTCCGCTTTCTCTATGGTATCTTTTTAACTCGACTTCTTCTGACTTTCACTCAATGATCCTTCGTTCTTCTTAAAGCCAATTACTCTTTGTCTGTGAAGCTTTAGTGAGCTGAACTCGTCTTTGCTGGCCTTGGTATGTGGCCTTTATGTGGCAATTAGCCGGAGGAGGATAAACCACAAAACCAAAGTAGCATAATATTTATAATAAAGTTTTCAATTTTGATGCCTTTCAATAGGATTGTTGTATTCAAAAAAGGTATCAATAACTCTACTATTTATTGTTGGCTTTGTAATTTGATTTTTGTTCCAACTATTATTATGTCCAAAAATGTACAAAATTTCATCATGTTTAGAAGGTATTAACAGAACATCTAAAGTTCTAATTATTTTTTTTAGAGGGTATTGCTAGAACATTTAAAATTCCAGCACATACTAATTGGATCATTATTTCAATTATCGTGTGTTACAACGCTTCCTCATTATTATAATTTATATAAACAGGAGCAAGAGTTATATGTTACAATTCAAATATGTAAACCAAATCCAATTACAGAAATCCTAAAACCTGAATTTTTTTTTTCTTAGAAGTTAAACTAATATTGCTGGATCTTCTAACAGGAATCGAAACCCAAGTATGATAATTTCAGTGTATTTATTTATTTGCCAATAAGAAAAATAATTTACAATTGTTATTTAAAAAAATAAATACTAACATGACTGGTTATAAAAGATGAAAAACTTAGTCTTATCACTAAGCACCCAAAAAATGCATCCTTAGACATATACAATGATGTAATAATATACAAAAATTATAGTACACAACTTTCAATTCATTTATTAATACATGGAGTTATTCAAGAACTGGTTTGTAGATTAAAATTATATATACATATACATATACATACATATATATATATATATATATATATATATATATATATATATATATATATATATATATATATATATATATATATATATATATATATATATATATATATATATATATATATATATATATATATATATTTATATATATATATATATATATATATATTATTTGTATATTTATATATATATATTTATATAAATTAGTAAAAAACACTTATCTAACTTTTATCTTCTACTTTAAGTTTCACCATTGCTGGATCATCAGGAAGAGTTCCTGAACTCTTCCTGATGATCCACTTCTTCCAGCAATGGTGAAACTTAAAGTAGAAGATAAAAGTTAGATAAGTGTTTTTTACTAATTTATTATTGCTCTGTTCTTTAAGAACATTGAGCACTCTATTTGTAAATTACACTAACATAATTTACATATATATATATATATATATATATATATATATATATATATATATATATATATATATATATATATATATATATATATATATATATATATATATATATATATATATATATATATATATATATATATATATATATATATATATATATATATGTATATATATATATATATATACACACACACACAGATATATATATATATATATATATATATATATATATATATATATATATATATATATATATATATATGTATATATGTATATACTTTTTTTTAATCATTTTTGTGTTTTATTTATAGTTTAGAATAGTAATGTTTCTTTGAGCGCTTAAAAATTGAATCAAATAGTCGTTTATAAATTTTATAATTAGCAAATTATAATTAGAATTTAGCAAACGAAAGAAAAAGCAAGAGGATGAAAAAATTATTGAATTTTTGCCAAAAATTAGTTCATATTTCACCAGACCACAACACAAAAATCAAGTTTTGCCCATTCAAAAATCTCTAACATGGGCAGTTGATGATGCAGCAGTAGCCCTTAAGGATCCAAGGGTTTAAAAGTATTGTTGTTTTGATTACTTTAGTAACTTCTGGGAATGCCTTGTTGTAAAAATTCAGAAATTCAGTTAGAAAGATATTCACTTTATTAGCGTTGGGATTTATTTGTAGGACACATTATAGAAGGTTATGATTATGATATTACTTTTGGTGGTTTAACTGGTGTAATTTTATTACGTGATACATAATATGTCGTAGCTCACTTTATCATTACTACACTTTATCATTAAGTTACTTTAGATTTTATCATTATTTTATCATTACACCTGAAGAAATTTTTTTTCTATTTCTTCAGGTGGTTGGATAGCTCAGTTGGTTAGAGCGTCGAAACGAAAAAGTTAAAAGTCGGACTGTTGTACGAAATAGGTTTAAATCCTGCCACCGCCAACTCAGCACTTAAATAGTACTTTTGTCCGCAAAAAATGTTGGTCAATAACAAAAGCTACTTTGGATTAGAGACGTGGTGGAACCTGAAAAGTAGGTACGAATTTCCAGAAGAGGGGCCCGGTGAAGTACTTTTAACGAGAGACAAATAAGCAATCAAGGAAAATTATATTTATACTAAAATAAGTTTTTTATGGATACAAAATATTACGTAACTCATTTGTATCAGCAATTTCTTATTATGTCTGAATGGGTCAAATTCCACATTTTTTCATGTTCCACTGAGAAGAGAACACAATCCAGAACATGCTCTGATGTCAACCGATTTGCTAGACGAGTTTCGACAAGTTTTAGTTTGCTGAAAACTCTCTCACGCTCTGCTGAATTTTTTGGAATTGTACTAAATATCTAGTATCGAATTTTATGTTGAAGATTATGTTAGATGCTGTATTCCACAGAGTGGAATACAGCATCTAACATAATCTTCTTCAATAAAAAGTCATATTCTTCAATAAAAGTGTGAAGAAAATTTATCCACAATAACTGCAGTTGTTGAATCCGCTACAGTATAAAACACTTCTGCCAGCCACTGATCTTTAGCCTGAGTAAGTTTCTCATCTTATGTTTCATCGAAGTCTAGTCGTTTCTTTCTGCGAGTCCTATTCTCAACAAATTATTGTTGTTCAAGCTGAGCTTCAGTTGCAATTTTAACAGCAAATAAAATAGCATTTTAACCAGCACTTTCCATTGATACTTGAAGCAGCTGATCTGTAGCATTTTATAAGGCACTAAAACGACACTTTGGGTAGTAGCCAGTTCAATAGACTGATTCACATCCTCAAGAAGAGATTTGCACTTCTTAAAAATATCATTTCGTTTCCTTGTGTTTTCGTATTTCGTATTTCGACTCCTCGAGTTTCGTAAGTCTTTAATTTCTGCACATCACCAGGCTTGTTTTCTGTTCCAAAAAAGTAAACAGAAGCAACAGAAGATTTTGCTCAAGCTTTCATAACCAGATTTGTTCCATGAGATCCACAATAAATATTTTTTACCATGGGAGAACACTGCTTCAAATGTGTTGAAACTCCTTTGTTTATTCCTTGCACATTGCTTGCACCATCAAAAGACATACCTACACACTTTTAAATATTTACGTTAATTGATTTGATTTCATCTTTAATTTTTTCACTTATTCCTTCACCAGTAGTTGTTCGAGTTTTAACCATTGAAATCAGATGTTTCTTTACAACGGCCTCTTATGCAGCAAGCATAGCAGAACGTAATACAATAGAACTTTGCTCAAAGAAGTAATATCATTGGTGCCATCGGCTGATGGTGAAAAGAATGCTGAGTTATTTACCTCATCTGAAATATTCTTCTTGACTATCTGTGTCATAGTTTGAATTAGCTTGTTTTGTGTATAATTAGAAAGTTCTGTAATTCTAGCATCTCTTCCAGAAGACTGTTTTTGAGTACTGCGAACATTTGAAAGTTTTTCATTCAGCAGCTCATTATACTGACTGAGTAAATTTAATAAATTTAGAAACTTACCCTCGCCACATTGAAAGACTTCAATTTTTTCAGAGTCATTGTAAAAGTTCCTAATTTTTTTTTTTTTTTTTTAAAACATCTTCGCTTCCAACAAGGCTGCAAGCAGCCACTAATTAAAGTTGGAAGTTACTGTAAGAGAAAAGATGAAGATTGTAGAGCAAGATAACGATTGACGGACGATTTAAAAGATTGCAAATTATATGAATCAGGAAAGCAAGATGAAGGAAGCGATTTCCAAAGAGCTGATGTTCGAGGAAAAAAACTAGACGAATAAGCGTTTTTGGAGCACTTAGGAGCAGTCACAGAAAAAGGATGACACTTAATTGAATGACGAGTAACACGAGAATGAATTATAGTAGATAGCACAAGAGACACTAGCTCTTTAGAGCAGTGCCCATTATAGTATTTGTAGAAAAGAGAAAGAGAAGCAACATTACGATGATGTGATAATGGTTGGAGGTTGGCTGCAAGAGCAGGTCCAACTATGTTTACAATGCGTTTTTGCACCTTGTCTAAAAGAGAAAGGGCATCATTAGAAGATCCGCCCCAGATATGGCAACAGTATTCCACACAAGGCCGGATTTGAGATTTATAGAGATAGAGAATAGAATCCAGAGTAAGAAAGTGGCGAGCTCGATAAAGAGATGCAACCTTTGCAGATGCTAATTTTGCAACCGATTTGATATATGGTTTCCAAGAAAGATTGGAAGTAAGAGTTAATCCTAGAAGATGAAGAGTAGATGACTCAACGAGTACATCACCGTTCATAAATATAGAAAGATCTAAATTATTGCGATAATGGTTGGCTGAAAAAAATTGAGTTTTATCTAAATTAAAGTTCACCAGCCACTGTGAGCCCCATGCTGTAGCAGAAGTGAGATCCTTTTCAAGCTCAAATGCCCCCTCCAAGCCATCAGAGGGTGTTGGTTTCTTATCACGACAAGAATAAATGGTAGTATCATCAGCAAACAATGCCACCTTAGATGTGAGAATATCTAGAAGATCGTTATTGTAAATTAAAAAGAGTATAGGGCCGAGAATAGAACCTTGAGGAACCCCTGAAGTTACAGAATAAGAAGAAGAGTGTTGTCCATCAAGGACAACTTTTATGCTACGATTGGAAAGGAAGGACTCAATGATCTTAAAGATGTTGCCGGATACACCATAAGAAGAAAACTTATGGAGAAGACCAGCATGCCAAACTTTATCAAACGCTTTTGAAATGTCAAGAGCGATGGCCTTAACCTCTCCACCTTCATCTAATGCACGATAAAACCTGTCAGTTATTACTGTTAGCAAATCAGCTGTAGAACGAGAAGATCGAAATCCATATTGATGGTCAGAAAGTAAGTTTTTAGATTCAAGATGAGAAATTAAGTGTTTGTTAATTAAAGATTCAAAAACCTTGCTTATGATAGGAAGAAGACTTATGGGGCGGTTATTAGACGAATCAGATCGCTCCCCAGAATTTTTGAAGATAGGGATAACAGATGCGGCTTTCCAGCAGGCTGGAAAACAAGACTCTGATAAGCACTTGTTGAATAGTTTTGAGAGTATAGACAACAGCTCCGGAGAACACTTCTGCAAGACAATAACAGGTATGTTGTCTGGGCCACAAGCTATAGAAGAGTCTAAGCAGGAAATCACTTTAGATACAGATGCTGGAGTGATATGAATGTCAAGCAATGGATCAACCTGCTTGTTGGCAATATCAGGTAGAACGCAATTAGTGGAATCAAGAGATGATATTGATGAAAAGTTTTTAGCAAACAGTTCGGCTTTGTCTTTAGGTGAGGTGACGAAGTCTGAACCATACAAGAGAGGTGGAATTATAGATTTGCCCTTATTATTGATATTATTAAAGATTCTCCAGAAGTCACGAGAGCCTAATTTTTGAGATGAGATACGAAATTTCATGACCTGAGAATAGCGGGTTTTGGCGTTAGATAAAACCTTTTTACAGTTGTTTCTAGCAGTAATAAACAGACGTCTGTTTTCTGGAGAATTGTTTTGCTGATAAATATGGAAGTAATGGTTTCGATTGGCAATCGCAGCAGCACAGTGTGAGGAAAACCATGGAGGAGAGTGAGACTTGACCTGTAATCGTCGAGAGGGAATAAAAGATTCCATGCCAGCCTGAATCCACGAAGTTATGTAAGAAGCACATTTGTCGACAGGAAGTTGAAAGATTTCTACCCAAGGGCCATCACGAAGAAAATCACGGAAAGAATCCCAGTCAGCTTTACTATAGTTGTAAGAGGTTCGATAATAGGGGGATTCAGGTGATGAAGAAGAATGAGATATTAGTTTTAAAGAGATCAAACTGTGATCAGAAGCACCTAAGGGTGAATGTGGAGAAACTGAGCACTGACTAGGATCAGAAACAAGACATAAGTCGAGTAGAGAAGGTAAATGATTAGGGTTGTCAGGATAGCGAGTTGGAAAGTTGACTATTTGAGTTAGGGATTGAGAAAGGCAAAAGTTGTGGGCTTTAATGCCTGCAGAGTCACTGACACTAGAGCCAAGCCATTCAGAGTGGTGAGCATTAAAGTCACCGACAACAACTATATTAGCTGATGGATAAAGAGAGAGGGCTTGGTCAATATGATCAGAAATAACATCAAAAAGAGTGCAGTCTTGAGATGAAGGAGAGCGATATAGAACAAAGAGAAAGGCAATAGAGTGAAGTGGTGCTAAACGAAAGCACATGAAAGAATAGTCTGTGGATTCAAACCTAGTTTCACGACAAACAGGTGAATTCTTACGAATGTAAATGCCCAGGCCAAGCATGTGACTATTGGAGTCTTTACGAATCAGAGGAAGATAACCATCAACACTAAGATCACAAGATCAGACAGCTTGTGATCTTAGTCAACTTAGTCTCACAAAGAGCAAGTAGGTCTGGTGAACTTTGCAAGAGATAAGACTCAACAGAAGAAAAGTTACTTCGAAGACCACGAATATTAGTGAATGATAGGTTTAGAGAACTTGGTGATGATGATGGTTTTTTGTGTTTTATAGTTTTTGGTACTTTATTCATTTTTAAATTAGATTGAAGAACTTGACTCAAAGCATAGATAGTACTCAGAACACCGTTTAATAGCCCAAGCAATTGCCTCATTACTACTAATAAACCCTAAGCCGTAACAAAGGGCTCCAAATGTGGCCTCCGCAATGCACACCAAAAGTACAAACAGGGACACCATCCATGCGCAACATGGCACTGTTAATACTTTGATATTTTTCAGCTGTTGATGGAATCAGCCTCTCTGAGAGCTACCACAGAGTTCGGGAAACCTGATTACCAGGCGGCCTCAGAACCATAAAACTGAGTTTTAGAGCTGTACCCTCATAAGGAGATAATAGAATGAGTTGCCTAGTCATAAAAACAGTGACACAAGCAAACCCATGCATTGAGTCAAGAAGATCCAGCATTCAACATCCTAAACTGGAAACAATGTATTAAAAATACATCTGCGCCAGCCTAATAGATGAAGAAGGGGTGCGAGGCTGGTCAACAGATAAAATCTGTTTACCCCTTAAGCCTTTGCCTAGGAGACCTTCTACAAGACAGTAGCTGGGTGCATTTAATATCTGCCCAAGATGAGTATTTTTATCGAGACACCATCTCTAGCCTTTACTCAACCAAGAGCCCCAAGGCAGGGGGTGTTTTAAATCGGAGTTGGCATCTCCTAGCCTTTGCCTAAAAAGGCGTATCCTACAAGGCAGCAGGACATGAAGCAGATTGTACTGGGTTACATGTTATTTTCCATTCTGGTTGTTATGTTAATTTCCACGTAAAGAAATACTCTCTGCGATCAAATACCAAATAACATCAATAACTCGTATTAGGTATTGATGTAGCTTTCCCGCTTCCTTACGTTTTTTGTTCAGATGTCTCATGGTTTCAATATTTAATGTTTTATCAATTGTGGAGTCTGATATTGCATGAATCATAGCTTCAGCAGCATTTCAATGGTTTATCCCGGTGCAATGCTTTGTTATGATGTGACTTAAGTTTAACCAATTACACAGGTCAACAGAAAAAAAAAATTTTCTGGTTCCGAGCAAACAATTTGTTTTTTGGATTGCATTTCACATTTTGATTTCAAATATGCAACTCATTTTTTACCATCACGTCAAGTTGTAAAGATGTTTGGGTTCAAATCTTTAGTATTTGGGGTAAAGTCCCTAATATTGTCAAAAAAAAAGTTGTTCAAAAGAATGTCAACCTGGGTCTCAAAAGAAGCGTATTTTCTTTCATAGAGATTTTAAAGATGTTATATGTTTGTAATAAAAATAAGTATTTTTTGTATTATTGCAGAAAAACATTTAGTTAAAATTTTTTTAATAGTCTTTAGCATTTTTTCAAATAATTTTTTTGCCATAAAATTTTAAGAAAAATTTTTTATGTTTTCTAAAATCTCTATGAAAACACGCTTCTTTTAAGACCCAGGTTGACATACTTTTAAACAATTTTTTTTTTGACAATATTAGGGACTTTACCCCAAATATTAAAGATCTGAACCCAAATATCTCTACAACTTGACGTGATGGTAAAAAATGAGTTGCATATTTGAAATCAAAATGTCAAATGCAATCCAAAAATTTTTTGTTGACCTGTGTTATCAAACCCATCACGTAAAGAATTTGTGTCCTCTCTTGATCCAACGCATAAACAAACAAAAATAGAGAGTAAGTTAGCCATGAACCTTTATGCACAACTTCAATGTCATTAACTCTAACTGATTCAGTGTAATACTTAAATAACCTTGAATGCTTTGTTTGCTGATTTGGCCCTAATACATTAAATTGCTTTTTATTAGGCATCTTTGCAGTTTTCAGCCCTAGAAATTTAGCGGATTTATTTTCATTGACATTTACAACGTTTTCTAGTTGCTTCTAAATAATCTTTTTTGCTAGAGTTAAGTCCACCGCTGCAGTTACAGGCACTTCATAGTTACCCATTTCCATAGGAACTCTCTCAGTTTCAGTAATGTTTCGGTTTCTGAATGTGTCTGAATATTGCAGTTCTGCTCCTTTATCTGCTGCAGCTTTGACATCTTGATTATTGTCTGTTTATTGTACAGGTGATTGGTCACTAATCTCTGTTATTGGCTCTGTTTTAATAATAGTCTTACTTGTGATATTTACAATGGGTGTTGATGTTAATTCTACAGTTTTTGTTGCTGTAAATGATGTCCCAGCTTTTCTCTGTATTTGTGGCACTTGCACTGACGCGAGACCTGCCATTAACTTTAATTGTTGTTGATCATTACCAGCTGCTTTCAATTCATGTTGTCTTTTTTTGCATTCTTTTCAGCACCAGATTTGTATTTCCATGTTGATTCTTTCTTTTTTTGTTCCTTCATTTCACCTGAAACATAAATAAATTTAAAATTAAACTATTCCTATGATAGAAACCAGGGAATTGGTTTCTTTCGTTTGAGTTATAACTACCATCGGTCCATGGAATTTATACATTGTAGTACTATTTATAAATTCCATGGACCAATAGGGAGTGGGCTGGAGCATATTGAGAAGCAGTGAATGAAAGTAATAACAAAAATTCACAACATTATTTATCAAACATATATTAACCATCGATGCATTGATAAATAATGCAAAGCAAATGAATTCATGCATTTTATATATTTATTGTTTTCAACATAACAATTTTCTCTTTTTTCTGTTGATGGGAGGGTTAATTTTAGATAAAGAGGAGACATTGTTTAATCTTTCATCACTACAATGCTTGTTTTCGGTATTCTTTTCGTTTAGCAATACTTCTGCCTCTACCTTCTTCTGTTACAGCCGCCATTACCTTAACATGCCGTTCTCTTCGTTTTTTTAGCCTAGGTGCTCTTTTTTCAGCTGATTCATTTGCTCAAAATTTCCGTTCTCTTTCTCGAGGAAGACAAGCTAATCGATCATTTTCAGATTCCAGCTTTCTTCTTTATATTTCTACGTTGATATGATATTTATTTTTTTTACTTATTTACTTTAAAAACTTTAATTATTATTTTTAATTACTATTTATAAGTAAAGTATTAAAGCATAACTTACTTTTTTACAGTATAAAATCTATCAATTTCAGGTCAACAACGTTTTTTGTTATTATTATTCAACATTGATTTTATTTATTTACGTTAAACAAAGATTGTTGGTTTTTTTTTGTTTAAATTACTTTTCTTAACGATTTCTTTTATTTACCTTAAACTAAAGTTAAGTGTATTTCTTTTATTATTATCGCTGACCGCTGATGTGAAAGCAAGTTAAATAAAATGTTGTAAAAAATGCCCTGATAGAAACTTATGGAACTAAAATAAACTTTTTCTGTTTGAGGATTGGGGGCCCAGTACAAGTCCTCGTACCCTCGTACTGGGCCACCACGTCCCTGGTTTGGATTAGCCTTAATGACTATTTGTGGCTGTTGCTATGCTAAGCAATCAATATCTTTGGATAAAACATGGCATAAAAAAATATAGCATGAAAGTTCAAATGAAATAAAATAAAAATTATCAAAATGTCTAATAGATGTATCGTTTATGAAAGGTGTTTTAATTATTTTTTTCCGTTTATTTTGGCCATCCGCTGTATTATCAGCGGCATTTTTAAGATAAGATAAAAATCGGAAAGATATCAGAAATGTCAGATTTAAATATTTTTATCTTTATAAACTCATTTGTAATATTTTGATTTAAAGATGTTGCACTTTCTCTTGCTACTCGTATTGGTTTATTGATTAAAGGAATATAACTGTTTTGGAAAATGATGTTAAAAAGTTTTTAATGTTTCTTTTATTGTCATATTCTAACATATCGAGATCAATCGTATGATGCATTAGATATATCTTTATGAGAATTTAAGTTAAAATATCAAAATTCATCCATAGGTTATCCAATTTTTTTTTTATTTCCTTCATTAAAACTAGAATTGATGTGTTTCCAAAAATCTTTTTTTGTATTTTTTTTTTGGGGGGTGGGGGTGGTGGTTTGGTGCCCCAAGAAGACCTAACAGTCTTGTCACGAAGCACCACCGATAGCCATGAGCAAGACTAGGTTTTTTTTAAAGCGAGACGAGACGAGACCAATTATGAAAACAAATTTATTAAAATCCAAGAAAAAAAAAAAAATGTAAACATTGTTTTGACAAATAGACACAAATGATATTTGTCAAATATAAACAACTTTTTCAAATATTAATTCAGAATTTTTTTGCCAAACTTTTCCAACAAGACAATGTTTTCTCTGATTAAGATGATTTTTTCTACTTTTTCTGTGTGTAAGTTGTGTCTGGATGATCGGACGACATTTCCACCTGAGCTAAAAACTTGCTGGAATAGCTAAAATTTGTCTAGCTAATGAAGAGAGTTCTGGCAATGTATTTGAATGCAATTTCCACCAATCAAAAGTCTTTTTTGGCATCAGGGAGATATTCATACTGGCATATTTGAAGTGAAGTCCCTTTAAAGCAGGATTTAAGTAGTTTGCTGCAGCACTCAATAAGTTTCCAGTGTGACAAAGAGGAAATCTTTTCTCAATGCAGCTTTTTAAGTTTTTTGCATACAAGACACTGTAGCCATTTTTTCTATCCGTCTTAATAAATTGATCAATTTTGTCATGGATTAAATAAAGAGAATCGGCGACAGTGTTAATTGTTGGAATAGACTCAGCCGACCACGTTTCTGTAACTTCTTTAAGTGGTGCCGAAATTTCTACTGCTCCATCGATTGATTTCCACTGTGATGCACTGATGGTCTTTGAAGAAAAAATATCTTCATTTGCACATAAGCTGATAATTGCACTCTTTAGATGTAGGACAGAAGCCATGCAATCCAGTTCACTATTCCATCTTGTGTCAACAGACTGGCGTAACTGTCTAAAATTGATTCCTTGAGCGTCTGATTATGATTCATGCAACTCAGCTGCAACTGTTGACTAGTGAGTTAAAGAAGCCAAATCTTTGCATGTTTTCAATGCATCATTCATTCCAGCAGTCATTCCAAATGAGTCTCGAACTGCACATTACAAAATATGATTGTTGCACAAGTATTGGTCAAGGCGCTTTGACAATTTGACTGCAAGTTTTATGTTTCTTGCCTGGTCATTCACGCAGTACATTGGCAAATCAGCAGGCAAATTTAGTTCTTCTAAAAAAGAACCCAGTTTTCCTTCAATTAAGATACCTGTGTGTCTGCCTGAGAACTGTTGGACATGGGGTGTCCAGTGATGTAGTCTCCAATTTTCGTCAATAGCATGAAAAGCCCAAGAGATGTAGCTGTCCTGAGCTCTAGAAGTCCAAAGGTCAGAAGTAAATGCAGCACTTTTTAGATTTGGAGTAATCTCCGTTATTATGCTCTTCATTCCAGCTTGAACTTCTCTTGACCGATTTGAAAGCTTTTTTGAATATGTTGTTCTGTGATGAAGGCTCAGTTTAGGGTTTGCAATGTCAAACAATTTCCTGAAACCTCTTCCTTCGACTGCTGAAAAGAATACCAGATCAGTGAAAAAGTAATCCAGCAGAGTCAAACTGTTTTTGAATGGAATTGTCTTTGTCATATTTGGACTTTGTTTCAAGCATTTCGACCATGGTTCGTTGTTTCTTCTTAGGAGGAAGAAGAGAGTCGTCAGTTTTTTCAGAATACTCAACGTAATCTTGGCTGTGTTTTTTTTCGAGGTGACGATGAAGTCCGCTTGTGTTTCCATCTTTTGTTTTCAAAGACTTTTTGCACGCCTTGCATTTAGCACCGTCACTTGTTTTTTGAAAGAATCTCCAGACTTTGTTTTTTCTTGGTGACATTTTTGATCGTTGAAATGAGGCAAGAATATTTCTTTTCAATATGAACAATATGTGTCAAGTTGAATTCCACTGGTAAACTAATGAGGTTACGTCGAAAGTGCACCATTTTATACAAAAAGTTTTTGTATTTAAAATCTAATTAAAAATATTTAAAATCTAATTAAAATTTTTAAATTAGATTTAAAAAAAAAATCTAACTAAAAAATCTAATTAAAAATCTAATTAAAATCACGGAGTCAAAATATTAATTAAAAAAACAAATTATTAAGCATTTTGTAAATTATAATAATTTTTAATTTGGAAAATAATAAAATATTTAAGACTCGTTCTATTTCTCGCGAGAATTTTTCTCGTTTCTCACGAGAAGTCCCATTTCTCACGAGAAACGAGAACGAGACGAGACCTCGCTCATGGTTAACCACCGATAAGTATTTAACTAGGAAGTTCACGCCTCCTTCTATTTTGATAGTGCAAAATATACCCATTGCTTGTTTCAAACCCGGGTTCTCTTTGCTTCTAACCACTGCGCCACAGCCACTTTTGTTTAGTATCCATACCCATAATAAATTATACCCATCAGGAACAATTGTTTCTGCTCCATTTGCACTTTTTTTATTTAGATCCACCATATTTAATAGTTGTTAGACAGTTCTATTTAATAGCATTTGGTCGATTTGAATCATTATATGAAGTTGGTTTCCAACTTTTTTAATTACACCTTCTTTTTTTGCATCAAAAATATTGATGCAAATGAGACATTTGACTTTTTAATAAAGAATAACGTTATTGTAGGTAAAGTTCATTGTATAAAAAATTTCATTTTTCATACTATTACTTTCGTTTTTCACATCTAAGCATTGTTTTTTTAATTAAAGTTTTTCCAATATCTTGAATGACAAAATCAGAAGAATCATTTTCCTTTGTAAATACTTTTGTTAAATTTAAAGGAATTTCACCCTCTCCAAGCAACCAATGCAAATCAGTTGAAATAATATTCTTTTGTAATACTCGTGCCCTATTGATATTTTTTCTTTTAGTTCCTTTTTAAAACCTAAATAACTCCATATTTTTTTCGAATCCTTAAATATTTTCCAATTATCATCATTTTCTAGTAAAAAAAGTGTAGTCAAACTCTTTTGTGTAAATAAAAATGTCAAATTTGATAATTTGTATTATAAAAGTATCTTCTTTGAAAACAGATAAGTGTAGTACACATTATTTATTTTCAGTTTTTTCTCGTAGCGTTGAGTAGTAAGTGTTTCAATTAGAAAGCGTTTTTTTTATGATTTAAATAAATTAGAAAAGATGTAAAATTTATTTGTAGTTAATTTTATAAAATAAATTTATTTTCTTTAGCGGTTTAGTTAAAAATAAAGGGATGAAATAATTAAGTTTAATGAAATTAATAAATTAAAATTTTAAATTAAAAACAAATAAGAAATAATTAATGTTGTGAATAAATATCTAAAAAAAAATGAGTTTAAACAAAACAAACATCTTAAAGTTAAATAAAAGAAATTTATTGAGGTAAATAAACCAACTAAACAGGAACCTAAGATCAAAAGTATTAGTATTCAAAAACTGCATTTATTCATTTTTCGTAAAAAAATTAAAAAATGATCAAAACATATTGTCAAAGAAGAAAGCCCAGAAGGCTAATATTCTACTTAAAATTACTCTATTTATTAAATTAATATAGAATATATATGTATTTAAACAATTATAGTAGGTATAACTCTAAGTTATTTATTATTCTTTCGATAAAGCTACGAGCGCATAAAAGTTATTATCGGCCGTTATATATACTTGATAAAGCTATGTGATCCACGAAAACCTCTCCATACATTTAAGGAGAGACCTCAAAGGTATAATTTTCAAGAAAAAATAGAAAATATCAGGTTATGGTTAGAGATTATGGTTATCAGATTATGGTTAAGAAAAGATTGAAGAGAAATTTTCGAAACAACTCATATGAGAAAAGATAGGAGTTATTTAATACACTATTATTTAGTGACAATCAGGGTTAGGGCTATGGTTGGCCGGCCGTGGCGCAGTGGTCAGACCGCTTGCTTAGATGCAGGAGATCCAGGTTTGAAATGAACTCTGGACATATTTTCGTGTCACGGTAAGGAAGTAGGCGTTAACTTCCTAGTTAAATGCACTTTCGTGGTGCTCTGTGACAAGACTGTTAGGTCTTCTTGGGGCACCTAAATAACAAAATAAAAAAATAGTAATAATAATAACGTTTCTACTTACTATATTAATTACAATATTAATAATCTTTATAATCCTTGACATTACCGGGAGAGTCAGGGGTAGTTCCCCTGGCGCCCCCGGTGTTGTCGGCCCTGCTTATATTTGATTAAAGAGTAAAACTCAGAGTTATGTTTCAAATTTAATTGTATTGGACACTGCGTACCGAATATATAATAAACAATATATATATAGTATATAAATATATTATATATAGTATATAAATATATATATAGTATATAAATGTATTATATATATATATATATATATATATATATATATATATATATATATATATATATATATATATATATATATATATATATATATATATATATATATATGTATAATGTGCATAGGTATTATGTTTAAAAGACCAGACTTGTCTAGATTTTGTGTAACCTGATGCTTGCTTATAGTTTCACGTGTACAGGTTTATCGTGTTGTATTTTAAATAATCAAAAATGTTTATAATTAAAAACTTTTTAAATTTACGCCCAAACGGAATCGGATTTAATTGAAACGTATTGCCAAATTCCCGCAAATATTTTGCTAACTAAATATTTGGTCAATCTGGGAGAAAGAAAAAAAAAAAAAATATATATTGAGCAATTAAGAGTGAACCATACAAGATAAATCAAGTGAACCATACAAGATAAATCAAGATACAAGATAAATTAGTTCAAGTTTACAAGTACTTGATGCTATTGATTAAAAAAAATATAAAGTTATAAAATATACAAAATTTTGGAATAAAACACATTAAGTGCAACTCCAACGCGTCTTTGAAAATCCATGCAATACTAAATGACAGATGAAATAAACATCTAGAATGATTTCAAGTGATTTCTGATAGAAGATTCTGATGTTTAGCGAAATTTCTTAAATTAGCCCTGCCAATGGTAATTTAAAGTTTCTGCCATGTTATTAAAAAACACTGAACGTTATTTTAAGTTTAACGTATATTCTACTATTGTTATATCTTTCGTGTGCAGAAGACATGTAGTGAGGTTCCATACACGTAAAATGTAATGTTGGTAAAAAATGTCGACAGAGATAAAAATGTTAAAACAGCTAATTTTAAGATCCTAGTAAATAGAAAGAATATAAACTTGAGCAGCAACGGTGACTGAGTCGGCACAGCTGCATACCTTTCAAGCATACATTGATTTAATCCATGGTAAAAAGTTTTACCATGAAAATCCTGATATCCGAAGCTCGATGAGACCTGATATTCGAAGCTCAAAAACAACAAAATAAAATTTGAAAAAAATATTTAAAAAATCAAAATATATTTTAATTTTTAATTTTTGAACCATTAAATCATTAAAAAAAACTCCAAATTAAAAAAAAAAAATGTTTCTATCATAAATGAAAAATTTTTTTGGACTCAAAAGGAATAACGGAGAATGAGACTAAATTCAAATTAAAACTTTTTGTATTTATTTTTTAAATAGGTTAAAACCTGTTCTAAAATACCAACAATCAAATCATAAATCAGTATTATAAAATTTATATTCGAAAATAGACTTAAGATATAACATATAAAAAAGAACAATTAAATACACGTGTCAGGGAATTTCTTATTTACAATATATAACAATTTAGTGTATAACACAAGTTCAAAACATGTGTTTTACCAACACAAGCTGAAAAACATGTGTATCAAATTAAAATTTTCGTAAAAAAAAATTATAAGAAAATAAGCTCTGTATAAAATACGTCTTGATTTATAACCGATTCAATTTAATTCATAAACGATTCGATTTATTTTTCAACCGATTCGATTTGATTCGTAATTAATTCGATTATAAAAAAGAAATAAAAAGTGTGACTATGTAGTCGTGTGAATAACCACGTAAGAATTTAAAATCTACAAGAAAATTTTTTGATTAGCTTCCTTATAGGCCGATAACCAAAACATTGAAAAATTGAGTAAAACCATAAGTTTAAAAAACACTTTACAAAAACCTTATATAACAAATATAAAATAAGTTACAATATTTCATTTATCAAATAATCGAAAAATTGAATATTTCCAGATTTCCATTCAACTGCTGAAATTAATGGATCTAGTAAGAAAGGCTAATGAAAGTCGTCAACGTACACACTTTTGAGGTAACCATTGTGGCTGAGTTTCAAGACGATTAAGTGTTTCGACAAGCTCTGCGTACGTATGTTCGAATTCATTATTTACAATAACTTTGTCAAAATAATGTCCGTACGTTCGACTTATTTCACGAGCTTTTTCTAAAATATTCGGAATTTCTTTATCCTAAAATGATACAATATAGATATAGTGTGTCGTGTAAATATTTAAATATTAAACAACTAACTACAATATACACAATTATCTAATTATATACAAAAAAACAATCACATAAATTTTTAAAATCTAGAAAAAGGTTTTTTTTAAACAAATTTAAGAAAATATGTATTCACTAACTTTTTTAACATCCCATCTAAAGCGTTAGTGTTATCAAATGTATGAAAAATAAAAAAGAGTAAAGCTTTAATAGCTTTACTCTTTTTTACTTAAAAAGGTAGCTGATGGTCTATTACTGAATCATACTTAACAAGAGCGATGGCCTATAACTGAATCTTACTTAACAAGGTAGCCAAGCGACGGCCTTTAACTGATTCTAACTTTTTTATTACTCTAACTCTTTAGAAACTTAACTTCTAAAAAATTTTATTTTCAACTGCCAACTTTGATTTCCTATTTACATCGAATTACTAATTTTTCAACGAGATTTTGATTAACTGAGTTTTTATCCTTAGGTATTTTTCATTCAACTGTACATTTTAATTAACTTAAATAACTATGCCTATTCCAGTATGTATTTTTAATTTAAAATAATAACAAATAAAAGTTGAGAAAGAGCTTTCTTAAAATTGCCTTTCTAAAGCAAAACTCTTCGTCAATTTACGTACACTCTGTTACGCCCATGGAGCTAATTATACAAAAAAACAAAAGTTTAAAATACAGACTTGTTGGTTGAAATGAAAATCGCCTGATATCGGTTAAAAAAATTAAATTACCTGACATTGACTAAATATGAAAATTTTTGAAATCAGTTAAAAATGAAAATGTCAAAAATAGTAAAAATAAGAAAGACTACGATAAATTGAAAACAATATAGAACTCAGTAGAACATTTGAAAATAGTCAATTTTTTGGTAGTTGTTTTTTTTATAGGTCAAATTAGTAGGTTCAAGTTTTTGTACTCAAGCTGACCTACAAAGGTATTTATTAAAGCTGATCTATCAAGGTACTTAATTAAGCTGACCTATCAAGGTACTTATCTAAAAATAAAATTTATATAGTCTTTAATGTTTCTTAAACTTTTTTTTTTACATCTGTAAATTGCGATTTAAATAGTATAAATACATATATAAAAAAAGAAAAAAAAAAGGAACTTTCTAAATATAAATGAAGTTCCTGAAATAAAATCTTATTGATCTCATCACCAGAACCTTTATTTTCAATAATTAATTACTTTTTGTGCCATTGTAAATAGTTAGCACAGAACTAGCTAAAGACTGCAAAAAAAGTAAGAGCTATATTACATTTTTCAAAAGATAAAGTCATGACTTCATGACTGTGTTGTTGTAAGAAAACCACTTCTGTGAAAATGAAAAATAAAAAACAAAATTTCCCTTTGCTTAATTTAGTTTAAAATGAAAAATTATTGGAAAAAGGGTGCTGCAGTCAATGAATTCAAATCTCATCCAAAACAACCAACAGCAATTTACACTTACAAAACCTTAAATACCACTATTAAGCTTGGTGGTGGTAATATATTAGTTTCATGTGTGGAGAAATTATAACATTTTAGGGTGTATTTTTAGAAAAAGTGCTGATTTGAAAATGTTAGAAGAAAAAGAAAAGGACAGAGGAAACGTATAAAATTGTTTTTAAAAAACAGGAAACTATGTATAATAAACTTAAATTTTTATAAAAAATTTTATCCTACTGCAAAATAATGAACCTGCGTATTTCTAATGTTGAAAATTTAAGGTTAATAAAAGTGTTGAAAAGATAAATAAAATAAATAATTTAAAAATAAAGGTGGTCTTAACAAATAAAGGTGGTTAAAGTAAATAAAGTTGGTCATAGTAAATAAAGGTGGTTGAAGTAAATAAAGGTAGTTATTGTAAATAAAAGGTGGTTATAGTAAATAAAGGTGGTCGTAGTAAATATTGATGTAATGGTGTATTATTATTACTTAGAAAAGTTTGTAGAACTTCATTATAAAGTTGCAATAAAACAGGAAATAAAATAATTAAAAACTTATTTATCATAATAAACTGTATTTAATTATGAACACTTGAAATACTGATTGAAATATTTTGGAATTGCTTTTGAAACTTTATTATTTATTTAAAACTTTATTTTCAGTTGATTATTTACAATAATTTTATAATCAACATAAACAAATTAAAATCAACATACTAAACTGTATAAGACAATACAAACAAACAAACATATCACGAGAAAAAAAAAAAAAATAATAATAATTTACATAGTATATAATATAAATGTCAATAAATACAACAAATTGGTTATTTTTTGACGTAAAAAATAAAAATTATTTTTGACAGATTTACAAAAACAAGATTTTCCATACCATTTTAAAATACTTTTTTTGAACATTTTTAGACAATTTATTGACATAGTTTCATTGTCAAGGGAGTTTCATAGCGAGGTTGCTCTATATAAATTACTTTTTATGAACTTATGTTTAGAGACTTATTTTTTACTACAGCGAAGACTTAACGGCAGGGATTTTTTGATAAAAAGATCTAAAATTAATTCTGGATTTAAACCATTTATATATTTAAAAACTTCAGTTTACAAAAACCTTAAATTTCTAAGGTGGATACTTGGGTTATTTTCTATTTTTTAAATTTCTTCTAATGGGAGAACAAATCTTTTATAGACAATGCGAAGTCCTTTTTGATGAAGTTTATTAATTAGGTTATTATTATACTTTGCACAAAACGCCCAATTCAAAGGACAGCATGAAAAATTTGACAGTATAAAAGCATTGAATAAAACAGTAGCTTCTTTTACTGATAAGAAGCGCCTTATTTGTGAAAGAGCAAAGCATTTACTATTCGCTTTTCCACATAGACTTTCAATATGATCATCAAATTTCAAATCCTTATCAATTGTAATCAATTGTAACCCCGAGAAGTTCAACCTTAGAGTAAACAATAATTATTACATTTCCAACCATTAAAAATTGATCATTACAACTTTTTAAGCTAAAAAAACCTGAAATTTGTCTGGTTTTGCAACCATTTTATTCAAAGTAAAACATGAAATCGCATTTGATGTTTCTATTTGAAAACGAGCAATAACACTCTTTAGGTTGATCTTACAAACAGAGAGAGTGTTGTCACCAGCATAGTTGCAGATTTCCGAGTCTCTTATAAATAAGAAAAAATTATTGATAAAAATATTAAAGAAAATTGGTCCCAAATTTGACCTTTGAGGTACACCAGATTCCATATCTAAATATTCAGAAAATGACGATCTTAGTCTTATCCTCTGGTTGCGAGCAGAGAGGTAAGATAATAAGAGTTTGAGGCTACCGTAAGAAAACCTTTTAACTTAGCTATAAGCAAATCATGTGGAATTAAATCATATGGCTTTGATAAATATATAAGCATAGCGCCAACTATACCTCCTTTATCCAAGCATTCTTGCCACTTATTAACTAAAATAAAAAGTGTGTGCTGTGCACTATACCCTCTCCGAAACCCTCACAGTAATTTGTTAAGGACTGGCTCTATAACAACCCCCACTTGCTTGTAAATAGCAATTTCAAACACTTTTGAGAAAACTGGCAAAATACTTATTGGGCAGAGGTTATCAGTAGGGTTGTTTTTTTTAAAATATGGTTTGACTTTAGCTGTTTTTAAGAAGGATGGGAATTTGCCTTAGAATATGCAATTATTTATACAAGAAGTGAGGCTTTCTCTAAAATCCATGACATAAGTTTATAACATAAATGTTGGTTCCACTAGTCTTCTTTTTACTACCTAAATAACTTTTGTTATATCATCGTAAGTAATTTGACAAAATTTAAAATTTTGAGGATACAATTTGGATTTGTTTTTAATGTTTATAATACTGAAATGGTTCTATAATAGCAGATTCAACAGACGTTAAAGGACGATAACTAATCTCACTATTTATAGAAGATGATGCAACGTTTGTGAAATACAAGATGAAAATGTTTGATATTTGAAAGTTAAAGTTTCCCCATATAGATTTAAATAGTTGCAAAAGATAGCGTTGAACTCACTGTCATTACAAAATATCAATTTATTTTTTAATGTTTCAGAAAATATTACATTTGAAAAGTTTTTAAATGACCCGCAAATTAATTTTTTTGGAGGTAACTTGCAGAAGGTATTTTATTATATAAGGTATTATATCTATGCAGAAGATATTTTAGTTTCACCCATAATAACATCATAATAACATAAGCACATCAACAGTTTCATTAATAAAACTAGTTATATCTGTGAACTGATTACAAATAGAATTGATATTGATGAAAGCTAGACTAACATTGTGAAGATCCAAATTTTTATTTAGCTCCAAATTTTCATCTAAATTAGGTCTATGACTAATACTATTAGACATATTTAAATTTTAAATGGAATATTAAAAACTGCAAAATGTCCCAAGAAGATTATGTGATGTCATAACAAAAGATAAGTCATACTTTTATTTTGGAAAGATTGAACACAAGTCAGCTAATACTACCTGGGTTAGCGAATTCTAAAGAACTGATGCTTGAGGAAAAAAACTAGACGAATAAGAGTTTTTATAACACTTAAAAAATAGTAGTAACAGAAAGAGGATGAAACTTAATGGAATGACGAGTAACACCAGAATGGAAGATAGTAGATAGCACAAGAGACTCTAACTTTTTAGAACAGTGTCCATTATAGTATCTGTAGAAAAGAGAAAGAGAAACAACATTACGACAATGTGATAGTGGTTGGAGGTTGGCTGCAAGAGCATGTCCAACTATGTTTACAATGCGTTTTTGCACCTTGTCCAAAAGAGAAAGGGCATCATTAGAAGATCCGCTCCAGATATGGCAACAGTATTCCATACAAGGTCGGATTTGAGATTTATAGAGATAGAGAATAGAATCCGGAGTAAGAAAGTGTCAAGCTCGATAAAGAGATGCAACCTTAGCAGATGCTAATTTTGCAATGGATTTGATATATGGTTTCCAAGAAAGATCGGAAGTAAGAGTTAATCCTAGAAGATGAAAAAACTTTTTGTACTAAGCAGCCTTAGCTTTATCCAATTTTAGGCTATTTGACTTAAAAATCTTGATGACTATACTGACATCAAAAGTAAAAAAAAACACATTAAGCTACTTCTAAATATACCCAAAGAAGACTGTAAACAAAACATTTTTTTATAAACAACACTTGAAATATTACATTCAGAAATCATTCTTTACCTAGAAATACTGCAAAATCAATATTGTACTTCTGCATTTTAAATACACATATGATATACTAAATGATTTACAATTTTAAACATGTTTAACTTTATTTTTTTTCTTTTAAAAAAACATTAATACTTGTTGGACATTAACTATGGTTTGATCGAAAAAAAAAAACCTTATTGTCATTTACCAATTACCTTACATAAACCTTGCAGTACATTTTTCTTTTAGTTTTTTGGATTTTTAATCGAACTTATTTTATTTTAAACATACTTAAAAAATTAGTTAAATGAAAAACAAATTTAAAAACTCCAAGCGAAACTGCTAAGTTTAAAAAATCCTGTATGCAGATGACCAAATAACAATCAGAGAACCATATTCTGAAGGTGATGGTGATGATGATGCTGATGATGATGATGATAATGATGATAGTAACAATGATTATGATGGTGATGATGATAATGATGGTGATGATGATGAGGACGATAAGAGAAATATGATGATGATGATGTTGATGATGATAAGAAAAATCAGAGAACCATATTCTGATGGTGATGATAAAGATAGTAACAATGATTATGATGATGATGATGAGGTGATGATGATGATGATGTTGATGATTACGATAAGAATATATTTGAATATATTCTTATCGTAATCATCTTTTTTTTATATTTTTGAAGCCAAAAATAATAAATATTTACCTCTAGTCGAATATTTGGGTTAAAAGGTTCGCAAGTGTCATCAAACTCTCGCAACCTCTTCAATTGATTTATTGGTGGCAGTGTTATGAAGATAATATAAGGAAGTAAATCGGAGTTCTTTAAAATTGGAAGTGACTTGAAGAAATAATATTGTTAAAAAATATATGAAATAAAGAACACACACAAAAAAAAAAAGAAAAAATTTACAAAATAAAAATACTACTATTCTCTCGACCATTCTGTTCTTTAAAGTTAAAAAAAATTTAAAGACAAAACACAAAGAAAAAAAAAAAAATACACCAAAGTATAAATACCTGGCAGTTCATGCTTAAGATACACGTTTTTCCGTTTTCTAGGACACTACGAACAGCGTTGAAGCTGGTGCCATATTTATAACCAGAATACTGGCCATATTCAATAAATTCAGCAGCATCAATTAGCTTATCAAATGCAGACTTATTAACAAAAATAAAATCCTCTTTATCTATTTCACCACTTTCAGGGACACGGGTGGTATCTACAATTATTTGTAAAATTATAAAAATTTCTTATGTATTAAATTTTTTGTTTTTAAGTTCTATTTACATTATTTAATTTATCAGTCTAATTCTTATATGATAGGCTTGGAATAATAATATTTTTGTAATATATCATCTGCATATGAGGTTTGCTATGATATTAGGACTTTTTGAATTCATCTGCTTGTGATCTGAGTCACTAACAGATGAATTCTTTCAAAACCTTTTTCTATAAAACTCTTTTCTCATCCATCTGCCCATCATAATAGCAACATTAGTATTTTCCATCCCTAAAAACCCTAAAATTTTAGGAAATACTTTAAAAAACTGCTCACTTAAAATTTACTTTGCATTCTAATTAAATATAATAAAGTACTTACAGATAACTAATGATGATGATGTTTGAGGTCTATCTAAACTCCAATTGGTTAAAAGTTGATTACAGATGATTTTAGAATCCTCTACATTTTCAAAGAGAATTAAAAAGATTCAAGTTCCTAAAGGAACACATTTCAATTTCTTGTATAACTATTTATGCAAGAAACTGAAATGCTAATGCAATAAACAATATTTTTTTCAATAAGGTTTCTACCATTGATATATTGACATTTTTGAGAAAGGTGTTCTCCTGTGTTCTAGATCTTCAAACATCTTTTTTCGTTTTATTTATTTTACCTAACTCCACATAATATGGGAGATTTAACTTCTATTTATTTCTATCTATTTATTTATCATACAGTTGTTCAGTCTTTATAAACTTTAACAGATGTTCAGTCTTTGTAAACTTTAACAGAAAAAGCATTTCGTCCTGTTGCAGGTTTTATACTGTATTGTCACAAACAACAAATTTTTTTTAGCATAAATAAAAACAACACTGTTTATTTAAAATAGTTGGAAATGGAAAAAACTAATGTAACTATTATGATGGACGGATGAGAAAATTGTTTTAAAGAAAAAAGTTTTGACAGAATTTATTTGCTAGTGACTCAGTTCACTAGCAGATGAATTCAGAAATTATTATTTTCATAGCCTTAATATATTATCATATGCAGATGATATAATATAATCCAAGTCTGTCATATAAGAATATAAGAAATACCATACTTATGAACACCATCCAAGTTAAATTGCTGAGCTCCTCCTCACTTTCATAAATACCAAAAAAAACTTTCTTGAAAAAAAAAGTTTGATTACCACTCTGATGTCTAACTGAGTTAAGGAGCTGTGAGGACTTCAATGCATACATCTACTAATTAGGGGAGAACATGCAAGGGAGTTTAAAGCAAAATTTGTTTAAAACTTACGAGCCACAGCAAGTCCATATTTGTGAGGATTTTCTGATACTAATCTATCCCGCAATTCGCGACGACCAACTTGAGGAGGCCCTACAAATTATTTTACAGATTCATTACTTGTATCCATGGAAACATGCTTAGTAAATAAATTTACAAATTTTTAAAGAATTATAAAAGTCTTATTACCAATTAAAACAACAGGTCTACGTTGACCAGGATCTGGGTCTTTTTTTACCATCTCCTCATATGTAAGAATTTCTTTACAAAAAAATTAATTATAGAAATTATTATGAAAATACACCAAAAAACTTTTATATATATAAAAAAAATTATTTATAAAAATCAAATATATATATATATATATGTATATATATATATAAATGTTTATATAAATTATATAACTAATCAAAAGTAAAAAAAAAATTAATTATATATTATATTATATAAATATATCATAATATAAGTGTATATAATAAAATATAAGTATAATATAAGTATACAGTAATAATTTATAATAGTAAATTTAATTTCACAAGTTATCTTTTATCAATAAAAATAAAAATTAGGGAAACCAAGAAAAAAAAGTTACTTGTTTGCATGTAATTCCTTAGATGCTTACAAATGGTTAAATAAAAATGGTACTTAATGGGTCATGTATGGTTATAACCACCAAAAATATAAAAAACTATTAAGTACTCTAACTAATAAAAAAATCAAATACATATTTCCAGCGGAAAAAAGAAGCTTTCAAGAAAAACATGCTGGAGCAAAATTTGGTGTTGCTTTGTAGAAATATCATGTGATGGTGATAAAGTATAGAGTTCATAATGATAATGGTGGTGCTATGTTGAGAAAAGATAAAACCATATAATTTATCTATATAATTAGGTTTTCTGAATGTTTAAAAATAACAGTAAAACAGCTGTTAAAGGAAAATCAAAAACAGCAAACTGTTTTTAAAACGTTTTTACTGTTTCCTCATTTAAACTGAAATTATTGCAACAAAAAATTAAAAACTTCTTCATGAATTTATCATAACATATAAACTTTATTTCGATATTTCAGTTGCATTAAATTTAAGAAATAAAATTATTCCTGTGAAAAAGTTGTGAATTTTTTATTTACATTTTATATACATATTATACATAAGGATAATAAAGAACTATAATAAAGAACTATAATAAGATAATAAATAACTATAATAAAGAACTATAAGCGGTTCTTCAACATCCTTATTTTCCATTTAATGTCAGCTTCGACTGGCAACAAACAAAAAAATTCAATTTCAAAAGTTGGAAGGACAATGTCAGTATTTCAATTAACAAAATGCAAAAATTCTATAGCAACCTCGAAAGGTCACTCAAATTCTTCATATAAGGCAACAGAACCAGATAGCAAGTAAAAGAATAAGTGAGTGCAGATAAAAAACTATTGAAAACTTGTAATCGCAAACAAAAATTCAATCATAATATCTCTGATTTGTTTACTGATAGCATTTAGTTTGAGCCATTACCAGAAACAAATATATTTTCTAGGCAATAGTTAGAAATGGATTTAAACTCTTCATTAATGAAAGCAATGTAATGAAACCTTTGCACTCAGATTTTGATGAGCAACAAAAAAATTAATTATTTGACTTAAATTTAATAGTAGCCAACAGAGTAAAGTTGTGTGCCTTGACAATTTTTACTCCAACAAAACTCAGTTATTTACCACAAACAACCATCACAATACTGTCGACATTCCTATATTAACGAATTGAAACCCTCTCAGAGTTCATTTCTTTAAATCTTTTTGGATTATTATACCTCTCATGAAAACCATATATATATATATATAAACATATATATACAATCGATTATCAACATCTGACAAGTTAACATCTGCTTGCTTAGCAGGTTTAAATTCAATTTTGTTAGTATATATAAAATTTGAAATGTATATATATTTAATATATATGATCAAAACAGACTACTTTAGAACTGTATAACTTTTTTCTAACTTTCAACAAGTGTCTCATTTTTTCTAGAACTATTTTCTGGATAGTTTTCTCTTTAAAAAAGTGGTTTTTATTAACTTGTGTTAAATTAGAAAAAAATTATGATCTCCTCAACTTTGGAAAAAATCATAAAATTGCTAAAATATGCCAAAATGAAACTAACTGTAGCATTATTCTGTTCATCCACAAGTCTTTACAGATAGCTATTCTGATTAGCTACTACTGTCTGCAATATACGGGCAAAATATAGGCAGCTTGTTGCAGTTTAGAACTTAAATATATCTAAAAGCAAAATGTCCACTCGCCTAAAAAGTCAAATTTTCAGCCATTTTGAGATGTAAATTTTTCTAACACTTTGTTTTGATCTAAGATTAACAGCATATAAGACCATTAGACCTAACTATCTGAAAATGCAAACATTATAAACTTGTCAAATCCACACCAAAAATGCTAGCATTTTTAAATTACCGTATTTTTCAATCATAAAAGGTTGTATGTGTTACTAAAAACCAGTGCCCCTCTAATCTGCCAACTGGCCTATGTAAAGGGTGCAACTAATTATAAGTCATTTCTTAATAAAAAGAAAGATATGGATCGGTTGCCCTCTCCTTGATCTGGTCTTTATAGTAGATAGGGGCACAAATAAAGGGGGCAGTAACTTTTTAGAGACCTTCATTAAGGTTCAAATAAAGGTCTCTAAATTAATTTAGATATTTAGGTACTTAATACCTAAGTATCTTAATTAATTTCAAAATGAAACCATTACTTCTTTAAATTCTATTTTAGTATAGGTAATCAGCGGTGTTTATGTGGTCTGGAACCCTCCTCCCCCCCCCCACTCACTAAGGTGAGGGTGAAGGGGTGGGAGAGGGTTTAGGGGGACACCAATCAAATTCAACTAACTTTTAGTAATTTAATTAACTTTTGTTAATTCCCTTTTAAGACCATTACATTGTATATTTGCTGGAAAATCTCACACACATTTTTGATAGTTACTATGAAAATTTGAATCTTATGGTAAAAGCATGAAAAAATGAATTAAAGATCCAATGGCCTTAACTGTATTTTCATTAGAAAATGAATTATGTATGTTTCATGCTAGAAAATGAATGCTTATATCTTTGTAAGTTGGTTGCACTTCTTCCCCCTTTGATTGGTGCCACCCCAAACCCCCCCCCCTCCCCCTAACCTTAGTGAGTGGGGGGGTGGGGGTGGGATGGCACCAAATTTGTACTTTAAACAAACTCATTATCAGTAAATAAAAAAACTTATATAAAATTTGAATTATATATATATATAATATATATATTTTAAACATATATATAAATGTACTAAGTTAAATAATTCTTATACAAAGTTCATTAAAGAGACTTTCGTTGTCTAAGAAAGTCTTAATTTACAAAAATAAAATAATTCTTTACTTTTTAATAATGTTTATTATAAAAAATGCATACTTATATAATTTATATAATATAAATTTAAAAAATTATATACAACTTTCAATGATACTTTAAACAAAAATCATTATCAGTAAATAAAAAAGCTTATTAACTTATTTAAAAGCATTTCGCTTTTATAAAAACATATTTTAATAAGTTTTGAGGTCATTTATTTTTCTTAGGTATAATCCAGAATCTTTTTTATTCAGCACAATTTTAAATTTTGAAATAGCTGCCATCAAATCATCAAAGCAAAATATTATGTACATGTGGTTATATGTGATCATGGCATGTGATTAAAATGAGAAAAAAATGTTTTGTTCTTCAAGGTAAAGTTTAGAATCTTATGCCTTGTAAAATTCACCAGACCCAGTCCCCAAAATTCAGGTCAATCAATTCAAAAATTAATTCATTTTGTTTTCAAATTGTTTCTTTTTTTTTTCTAAAATTTATTCATATCAAGCTTGCTATGAATAAATGGTCATTATTTACTTGAAAGTTAATAAAACTTGTACTGTTTTGGTACATTCTGTTGTTCTCATGCTTTTTTATTTTAAATTTTAGAGCAATTTAAACTTTTTTTTATTCTGATTCACTCCAAATAAGGCTGCAAACAACCACTATTAAGTTGGGAGTTACAAGAAAAAAAAGAATAGAGTTATAGAGCAAGGAAATGGTTGATAGAAGACTTAAAAAGTTTCAGGTTGTATAAGTAAGGAAAACATGAAGATTTTCTAAGGGTTAAAGTGCGGGGAAAAAACTAGACAAATAAAAGTTTTTAGAGCATGCAGGGACAGATACAGTAGACGAATGAGACTTTGCTGAATGACGAGCCAAGCAAGAATGAGTTTTGGTTGATGGAACTATGAGATGAAAGCTCCTTTAAGCAGCAACCATGATAGTATTTGTAGAAAGAAAAAAAAAAAATTTATGACAATGGGAAAGAGGCACCAACAAACAGAGGATTTATGACAATGGGAAAGAGCAAGTCCAACTACATTTACAATGCATTTTAGAACCTTATCTAGAAGAAAAAGAGCATCATTAGAAGAACCAGCCTATATATGGCAACAGTATTACATACAGAGACAAATAAAAGATTTGTAGGGGTAGACAATAAAATCAAGAGTAAAAAAATAGTGAGCACGATAAAAGGAGAAGCAACCTTATCAGATGCTAATTTAACAATCAAATTTATATATGGTTTCCATGAAAGGTCAGTAGTAAACGACTATCCAAAAAGATGTCAAGAAGAGGACTCAGTGAGAGGGTTGCCAATCATTAATATAGAAATGCTGACAACAATACAATAGTTGTTTTATATCTCTACCTATTAAAATCATTTTAAAAACTGCCAATGTTGATTAGTCAATTTTATGTTATTAACTCTCCCGCATAAAAACTATTTAAATTAATACTAAGAAGTCAATACTAAAAAGTCAATTGCTTTATGAAATATTACTATAAAAATTACTAATGTTAAAACTAGAAACCTTTGTAGCGTATTCTTTTCATGTAAAGTTACACAATTTTATGTTTAAATTTATGCAAATTTTGACTTCATAAATTCGAATTAAATTGAATAAAAGTCGCGTTTAAACAAAAAGTAAGTCTTATTAATGTAAAAATTTGCTTTTGATTAACTTCAACAATACAATCACAAACAAAAATGAACTTAAGCATAAGTGTGGCACTCATTGCAATCAGCTTTAGAAATGTTGATTACAAAAATTCTTTGTGGGTATACCATGGATACTTAAATATCCAAACCATTGTAAAATCAAGGTTCTGTTTATTTATAAATATTTTGAGAAATGTGTCTCATTTTAAAAAAATTTGAAAGTACAAAATACAGTTGGAGCCAATGAAAAAAAACAAATGAGACAGAGTGGGTTAGCAAAAAAAAGCTTTACATTAGACATCAAAGAGAAATTATATCTTAGCTTGTTTAAAATTACATAGTAGCCCATTTACTTGCAAACCAGATGTTGATAAATATATTGAAAAAGGAAAAGATATATGTTAAATTTCAAAAACGATTGATGAATGGGATTTTTATTTTAGTAATACAGCAGATCATTGCAGCAAAGATCCATTTTATTTAAAATCATAAATATTAATAAAAATACGAAAAAAATGCCGTCTAATGTCTACAGAAGAATAAGCTGAAAAAATTTAAATTTCTTGGAAAGTCATCACAATAATTCAAAATCATCTCCGATAACTTTTTTTTTAAGTTGTTAAGGTGCTCCAAAAAGAAATAAGGGTAAAATAATTTTTTATAATTTTGAAATTAATTTTTTATAATTTATCCTTTATGAAAGAATAATTTTCACCACCCGTAAAATGAAACCAATCTAAATAAGTGAAGCAAAAAAATTAATATATATTAAATAATAAAAATCAATAAAAAATTAATATATATAGATATAGTTAATATATATAGATATAGTTAATATGTATAGATATAGTTAATATATATAGATATAGTTAATATATATAATATATAAAATATCGTAAACAATAAAATTATTTTAAACACTTTTTCAAAATTTGAATGACTTTATAAAATTTTAGTATATGGTTTTTCCAAATTACATCCTGATTACTAGTCAAACATTTTTTGAAACTTTAATTTTTTTTCTACCAGTCAAACATGACTGGCAAGAATTCATTTTGGGAGGTCAAAATGACAATTTTAGTCAATTCGGGCAGACATATAATTAAAAATTAGTCAACAGCAATATTATTTTAAAAAAGTAAGCGTAAACCAAATTAACTTAAAACAAATAATAACAATTAAGCGATAACAAAATAAGACAAAAAAAAAAAATGAAAACACTCATTAATAACAACAGCAAACAAAGATAAAAATAATTAGCAACAACATCAAATAATAACAAACTTTACACAAATAAAAAGGTAAACACAAAAACTACAAAACGAAAACAAAAACAAAAAGGCAAACACAAAAACTTCTACAAAATAAAAAAATAAATTTTTATTTCTTATTTTTGGCAGAAACAGAAAGGAGTATAAAAACTGGTATTTATAAATGTTCTTATAGTTTAAAAATCTGACTTCAACCTATGCTTAAAAATATGTTGTTATACTCAATGTTTTTTGTTACTGAACTTAACATCATGATTGTTGTTATGAATACTTAAACAAAATCAGATAACATTTCTACAAAACAACAAAAGATATCAGTCTAGCATGTTTTTCTTGGATTTTATATACAACTTTTCATGTTTAGGATACACTCTTGTGTACTATATAGATTTGATAATTTTTTAAATCTATAAGCATACACACCATATTATAACTCATAACATATAAAAAAAAAAAAAACTCAAATTAATAAAATCAAATTCAAAAATTACCATCAACAGGTGAGTTTTTAAAAGATTTAAACTTTTTCACTTTACGTTTACGCCTTCCACATAAAAAATGTTTTTCTGCAAAATAAAACATAATTAAAAACTTTTTCTGTAAAAACAATTATTATATAATTTTATATAACAATTTTGATGCAAAAACCAAAATAAATAATATAAATAGTTTGAATTTTGCATTTAGCATAACTTTAACTAAAAAAGATAAACAAAAACTGAAAGATAAAAATTCAATTATCATTCAGTTAATAATCATCAAGATCAATTAAGACATCAATTATTACTCATTTAAATCAAGAAGACAACCATCCACCTAAAGAGGTTGAGTATGTCCGCCTAAAGAGGTTTAGTACCAACTTAAGAAATTAAATACCAGTTAAAAAAGTTTATGATCAGCCAGAAAAAACTAACTACTGCTAGAAAATGTCAACGCCATTCTAAAAAGTTGAATGATTTTGTGAAATCAAAAGAAAGAATTTTGTGACAAACAAAAAATATTAAATATTTTTAAGTAGTAGATCCAGTCTGTAAGTATTCTTCTTTCAAGTGAATTTTTTTTTATTCTCTTTTTTTATGAAAGAAATGATCGTTATTTATTACGAGCAGAAAAACTTACTATTTATTTTAGGGAGGTGAACCCTTTTCCTGAATAAATAAATAAAGCATTTAAACTTACTTTCTGAAATGATTGGCTCATTATCGTCTCCATGAAGTACTATTTTTGATCTTTCTCGCCTTAAGCAAAACAATTTTGAAAAATAAATATAAACATTTATATGCAAATAAATAATAATTGAACTAAAAACTTAAACTAGAAAAAAAAATCGAAACTTAAGGAACAGAAAATCTAATGTTTGCATTTTTAAATAAAATTGCAAAAGATTCATATATCTTAGGTAATTTATGTCCTAGAGTCTAGACTACAAATAAGGAAAAGTTGTACTTTCACTCAAGTATTGTCTTGTCTAAAAGTTTGTTTCCTCAAATTCCATTATCAAAAATATGTAAAATAATACATCATGAAAAAACGTAAAATTTGCAAACTTGTTTATTTGAAATTAGCAACAAAAGCCAACACTGCAGTTGTTAAAAATATCAATAAAAAAACAAACAACTGCTAAAAAAGATAAACATCTTATGAATTCAATTATTATTCAGTCAATAATCATCAAGCTCAATTATTAAGTTCCTCAGTCAAATATTATTGAGAAGATGATCATCAAACTAAAGAAATCGAGAAGATGACCATCAACTTAAAGAAAAGACTTTGACTTAAAATTCCCCTGTCTTGGGGCTTTTGGTTGAGTAAAGAGTAAAGATGTCTCAATAAAAATGAACATATTGAGAAAATGTTAACTGCAACCAGCCGCAGTCTTTTAGAAAGCTGTCAAGGCAAAGAATTTAGGGGTTAGCAGTATAATTATGTTGACCAATCTTGTATCCTTTTTCATCTATTAGACGGATGTAGATGTAAACCTGTGTTACATTATCTCTTCCTCTTATCTCTTAATGAGGGTAGAACTCTAAAACTCAGTTTAATGGTTCTGAGGATGACTGGTAGTAAGATTTATCGAACTCTGTGGTAGTTGTCAGACAGGCTGATTTCATCAAAAAGTGTAAAATATCAGAGTATTAACAGTGCCGTGTTGCACATTGATGGTGTCCCTGTTAGTATTTTTGGTGTAAATTATTGAGGCCATATAAAGAGCCCTAAGTTAATTAGCAGGACTGAGACAACTGCATAGTTAATTGATTGGGATGCTGGGCTCTAATGATAAATATATCAAGTTCTCTTTAAACTTAAACTATGCCTAAAGTAACCAAAAATATTGAATATAAAAACCATCACCACCACCTAACTGTTTCAATAGATCTTTCACAAATACTGGTGAATTTTAAAGTAACTTTCCATCAGTTGAATCTAAGTTCTTGCAAAACTCACCAGATTTGCTTGCTCTTTGTGAGACTAATTTAAATTCGGTTGTTCCTTCTTCAGATCTCAGTATTGATGGGTACTATTCTTTGATTTGCAAAGACTTGAATAGACACATGCTTGGCTTAAGTGTATATTTATTCATCAATTGACCTATTTGTTGAGAAATCAAGTTCGAATCCTCTGACCATTCTTTTATGTGGTTTCTGACCATTCTTTTATGTACTTTCACTTAGCACCAATTCACTCTATCACCTCTTTCTTTGTTCTTTATTGTTCTCCTTCGTTACAAAACTGCACTCTTTTAGATGTAATTTCTGATCAAAATGACCATACCTTACTAATCATCACACTAAATGGCTTGGCTCTAACAACACTGACTGTGCTGGCACTCTAATTCTTGGAACTGATCTTGATTCTTCTCCTAAGGATAACGTTGCAGAACTATTTGCAAAGAACTTTTTTTTTAATTCAAATCTTGAACCTTATGACCATACTATTCCTGCCATTCTAGTCAAACAAGTTAACACATTGTTGGACATTTAAATCAGAATTGTCTGTGGTCCAGACAACATTCCTGTCATAGCCTTACCAAAATCTATTATTCTCTCCAAGTTATTTAATATGTGGTTGACTGAATCTTGTTTTCCTGCCTACTGGAAAATGGCACCTGTGATTCCAATTTTTCAAAACTCATTCTGACCCCTCTAACTATTCATTTATCAGTCTTCTACCTGTTATTAGCAAGATCTTTTTTCAACAAATTTCTACTATCCCAACTTGAGTCAAATAACTCACTGTCTGACAATCAATACGGTTTTCAATCTTCTTGTTCTACGGCTGACTTGCTAGCTGCTGTGACAAAAGATTCTATTGTGCATTAGGTGAATACATCAAGGCAAGGGCTATTGCTAAAGACATATGTAAAGCTTCCAATAAAGTTTGGCATGCTGGCTTTCTCTACAAGCTTGCTTTATATAGTGTATCTTGGGAAATTTTTGAGATTTACCACTATTTGGCCAGTTTAGTTTATTATCTACATTAATGATCTTCCTGACAACCTTACATCTAAAGTGTCTCTGTTTGCTGATCACACTGTTATACTCCTGTCTTGACAAAAAGTCTTCTATTTTAATTGCTTAGAACAAACAGCTGATCTTGGCGCTGATCTCACTTCTGTATCTGATTGGGGTTTGCAGTGGGTTGTGAATTTTAATACCAACTTAAATATTTACTGCAAACAACTATCACAATACTGTCAACATTCCAATGATAATGAATAGCAACCTTTTAACTGAGTTCACTTCTTTACATCTTCTTGGATCATTGTCCACTACTGACCTCCCATGGAAAGCATACAAACAATCAATTGCAAAGCATCAGCTAAGGTTGCTTCTATTTATCCTACTCACCATTTTCTTACTTCTTATTCTATATTCTACCTCTAGAAATCTCTTATTTGTAACTGTATGAAATACTGTTGTCATATTTAGGCTTGTTCTTCTAAAGATGCTCTTTCACTTTTAGAAAGATCCAAAAATGCATTGTTAATGTAGTTGGATCTGCCAAGCTTGAGCCTCTCTTTTATCTTCTTAAAGTTGCATCTCTTTCATTTTTTTAGAAATACTATCATGGTGGCTGCTCAAAGAAGTATTTCCTAGTTCTTTAACTCTATTCTTTGTTTTCTAAAAACTACTAACTTAATAGAGATTGTTTGCAGCCTTAACGGGAATGATTTTTTTTTTCTTTTTTAAGTTGTATATATACTAGCAGAGGAGAACCAATAAAATGTAAAACTATTATTTGTTAGACTTTTTGAGTATTTGATAGTCTTATTTGATAGAATTTTAATGTAACACTTTCTGTATTTACAAATAAAAAGTGCAACACATCAATAGAATAAAAAAAGTAACCTACATTAAACTATTGCAGATTACTTCATTTAAAAAAAAAATTTTGTTTAACAAAAATTAAAAAAAAATTTATGTGTAAAATATGCGAGAATGAAATGGGTTTAGGCACGCCTTTTTGATTCACCTTTTGATTTTTAAATAATTTAATGTATACAATTATTATTATAATTAATTTATAAATTATTTAATACAATAATTTTAATGTAAAAATTACTAATAAAAGTACAACAAGTTAACAACATTCTTTAAATAGATAAATGTAAATGGTTCAAAGATTAACAATATTTAATTTTGGCTTTCAGAAGATGCTTAACATCAAATTTTTAATTAATTACAACAGCAAGAATTTGACCTAAAATGGATTAAAGCCTACATAATGCAATACAAAAACCCAACAATTGTTAAATCTTTTAGCCAACACATTTAGCAATACAAAAACCCAACAATTGTTAAATCTTTTTAGCCAACACATTTTAGGCAAACACTAGGGTCGTTTCCACACTTACCGTGAGTTTTACAAAAGTTATTGTAACATATTAGATTACTTAAAAAGTAGAAATGCATTGGAAATGAATTTTTGCAGCCGTCAATGTAATACGATAAGGGTTAGTTTAAAATTATTCTCACTCTGAAATTTAAATCAATAATGTACTTACTTTGAACAATCTTTTAAAGCGCAGTTTTCCATACTTATCGTAAGTGTTTCACACTTATCGTATATATTGTCGACACTTATCGTATATCTTAAAATCTACTTTAGTGTCTGGTTTAAAACATATTCGCGGTTTCAAATGAAAATTTAATGCATTAGTAACATTTTATAGAACGTTTTTAGGTATAAAATTAAAAAATAAGACTATTAAATAAATTTAATGTTTATTATCAAATAAACACTAATTATATAGTAATAAAAACATTATTATAAATAAAAGTACAGATTTTAAAGCATTTCCATTACTTTAGTATACTTATCCTTTAAGTTCTTAAACTGGAACGGATAGAGTTTCATCATAACTATCTAAGTCTTATTTTATAATTATTATCAACATTTAAATGGAACTCGTTCTCTGACTCTTTTGCAACTTTTTTATTTTTAATTTTCATGTTTTCTCTTTCTTTTTTAGTTTTTTCATTTAATAACTTTTTCTCCATAGCCAATTATTTCTTTCTTAATCTTTCTTCCACTACTTTTGACTTTTTATCTGCAGCTAATTGTTTCTTTTTTAATTTTTCATCCTTAATATTTGACTTTTCTTGCAATTTTGTCTTCTGAATTAGCTGCCACGCTTTAGATGTTACAACTGATGGTAAACGTTCTACTTTGCGCTTGGACTGGTTGTTTTGGCCATATTAAAACACTGTCGATTGGATTTATTATTTCTGCTGCTATTTTTAAACTGAAACAAGCTGGTTTTGGTTCTATAACAGCTGCATTATTGCAATCACGCGTTTCCATATCAGCTATACCTTTCTCATTTTCTAAATTATCAGTTGTTGATAGATTTTTATTACCCTGTTGTATTTCATCAGGTAAAATTATGGTCTTATATGTTTCAGATAAGGCTCTTTTCCAAAAATGATACAACTGGAGGTATTCAAGATCACCTTTCCAACCTAAATGTTTGTCAGCCAATTTAAACTGCTCTAAAATACTAAAATCAATGCACTTTTCATTAAAGGTTATGGGAGAGTAAGCTGATAAAGTCAAACTTGAATTAATAAATAAGGAGCCGGAGCAACAGTTGACTAATTTTTGAACAACTTTTTTGTAGTGAACACTATCAGCATCAAACGGAAAAATTCCGGTATTTTTAAAACCACTTTTAAAATTATTTGCCATAGAAGGATCGATTATAAAAGAATTTAATGCTTCTGGTACATTTTCATTGTTTATTTCTTATCCTTCATGGTCAATGCGCCAATGTCGGCAAAACGATTTCCACTTTGCTTTCATTGGGCCAAAAACTGCCACATCGAGCGGCTGCAAAATATGTGTTGCATTTGGGAACAAAGCAACAAGAATTATTCCAATTTTAGAGCAAAACTCACTAAGTTCGATAGAAAAATGTGATACATGACCATCAAAAAAAATTATAACTGGTAAAGGAATTTCTTCTTTTATCAAAAATAGATGAAAAACGTTTGTTATATACTCAAAAAAACATTCTGCGGTCATCCAACCATTTTCACTTTTTCCAATACCCCATCCTGATGGAGCAGCATTTATAATTCTATTTGGAAGACGAACATATAGATAGACAAAAATTGTTAATGATGGAGCAAAAGTTCCGCTGGCATTTACTGCAAATAAAGTAGTGATGCTTTTTTTATTACTTCGAGCTTTTTCTTCATATGTATTTTTTCCTCGTTCACCAATTAATAAATTAGTTTTTGGTGACAACTAAAAACCACTCTCATCCATATTGAAAACGCGCATCGAATCATTTAAATATTGAGTGTTTTCTCCTAAAAGCTTCGGAGTTTCAGTAAACCAATTTCTTATGGCTTTTTCAGTTACTCCTCCTCTAGCTCGGTTCAAGTATTCACCTCGTTTTTGAGATAGCTGTTTGTGGCGGAGAAGAAATGCATAAAACCAACCTTTTGCAGGACGATTGTTAGTAAATTTTGTTTTTATATTGTTGGAATTCAAATATTTTTGCACAGTATCTAATAGCTGTACTACAGACATGGCAAATCCCATTCTGGTGCATGTTAGTAACCACACGACTAACTTGTTTTCAATTTGTTCATCTAGAACTGATTCATACCCGCAGTGTTATATTTTCAAAGAAGTTCTTCCGGATATTTTATCACGAAGCGTCTGATAAGGAATTCCAAACGTCTTGCTCGCTTTGTACATAACCATACCTTTTTTAACAGCATTAATAGCATCACATAATCGACTATCTGTATATTGAAGCCTTTGTTTTGAACTACAAAGTTTTGTCTTATATTTTTTACGTGTTATTGTAAAATAATCTAAGTAAAATATTATTTATTTTTATAGTAAAAAAGAAACAAATTGATTATTCATTGGACATACGATATGTATGGAATGACATTTTTTTTAGTTCATACTTATCGTACATTCAAAAATACTACATTGATACTATAATGATGAGTTGTTTTAATAATAGTAATAATAATTCATGTTTCATTTACCTGATTAAGTCAATTTAGAAATAAAATTTTATGTTATCTTCATAAATTTGCTTATTTTATTTGAAACGCTTCTAACAGCTGGTACTTAAAAAAAAGGTATTTTCATATGCTGACGTAATAAACCCACTGAGTTCATTTAAGTAACTATGTATTGCGGTTTCTATGTATTGTAATAGAAGTGCATGACAATGTTGTTGATACACAAAATATATAAATAAAAAAATAATTACTACTTTTTGCAAAATTTATGTTAGTATTTAAAACCTACGATAAGTGTCGACTCACGGTAGGTGTGGAAACGACCCTATATTGCATAGTTGCATAAAAACTATATTGCATAGTTGCTAAAACGACAACAACAAAAACACCCATAATTCAAAAAAATTTTTTAAAATAAAAAAACAAAACAAATAAAATTTTTTTTTTTTTGAAATAAACATATTTTTTGAATTGAATACCACATTACTTTCAAAACAAAGCGACACATCTTTCCCTTATGAAAAGCTTCTCTGCAAATTTCACTTATTTGTAAACTTAAATTTTTGCCTTATCTGTCACAAACCTTTTTCTATCTCTTAAGGTTTTTTTAAGAGACTATTTGTAACAAATTATAACTGATCAATTGAAGTTGATCAATTGAAGAAATGATTCTTAATTAAAGGCTCCAAGAGGAAAAACTTGTGATCTTTTTTGTTTTGTTCAATAATAAAATTTAGCCTTGCATAAATTGAAGAGCGTTTTTTCAAACGGGACAAGTCCATTTTTGTCGAAATTGAGTTTTGGTTACTTTTGGATTCTATAGTTAAATGACACGATTCTGACGATGTTAACATGGACAAACAATTATACATTCACTTTATTTTCAATGTTTTTACTTTTTTAAGTAGAGCAAGTATGAATTTTAAATTGTTACAAAAAAAATGAAATCCTGAATAGGGCCTTAACTTATTGTGTAACAAAGGCGAGGTGGTCAAAATGTTAGGGTTCTTGGAATTTGTGTTTTTTTCAAGTCTATCTAAATAAACTTAATTTGCAAACATTAAATCACACAAAATATAATTTGTTACAAAAATTATTTTTTCTCTAAAAAAATGTGGACTTAAGTCCTTTTTTAAAAACCTCTCACACTTTAAACTGTTATAAGTATATTTAAAAAAAAGAAAAAATTTTAATAGTAAAATCATTTTTATTAAAATTACAATAAACTACTGTTAACAAATATAAAAAATATTATTTGTTGAATGTTTAAATAGATAACTAATTTTTTTTTAGTTTTCTCAAAACATGTAAAATGTGACTTAAGTCCTTTTAAAAAAACGCTCTTCAATTATGTTTACCTTTACCTTGTTTACCTTTTGTACTTGGTACAGGGATAATCATATTTTCATATCTATTTTCTTAATATGTCATGTATAAAAATTTTTTCATTTGTCTCTAAATTTGAAAGCTATTAAAGAATAAATTTATTAAGAAGTGTAACAGCTCTTTTTGTCTAATTCTTGTTAGAACGCAGCACTGAGTAATACTTCGAATATTGACAGACACAATCAACATAGCCTGCTACAAAGATACTACATAACCCGCACATAGCCTGATACATAAAGCTCGCAAGCTACCTGCCAACTACAAATAAAATATAATATATAACATTTATGATTTATTTGAACATTAACCAATAGATTTGATATATTTAAAAAAAAATTAAATCACTTAATTATTTTAGCTAAAACTTTTAAATTTGTATAACTGAAACTTTTAAAATCATCGTTAAAAATATTAATTGCATAAAATATAAATGAAAGTAGTAGGATTGCCAACACAATCACAGGAAGTATTAGTCAACATTTTATATTGGTTTTAATTAATTTTTATTCTTTCTAGAACGTAACTATTACATACCCAACATTGGAGCTATACAGACAACTATATTTTAAATTTCAAATTGTCTGATACATAGGTACTACTAAACTTAAATTGTATATATATATATAGGTAATCCAACTACATATTATATACAGCATGCTAACACATAACCTGCTATAAAGCTACTACATAGTCTTTGGCCCACAACATATCTACAGCATATGCATCTAGCCTGCAACATGCCTTTATATAAAATATAATATACAATTTCTTTAATAAATTTTATTAGAATATATTATGCTAGTGATATAAAATCAAAAGTAGGAAATAAAAAACTTAAACAAAATATGTTTGTTATGCAACAGTTATTATTGTTTAATTTAATCTGCTCAAAACTTTCCTGCAATTTTCACAGTGGTGTCACACTTGAGGTCCAGAAATAAAACATTTACAGACAGTTTTTAATAATAAAAATAATATTAAAAATTTAAAAGAAACTTTAGGACTTTACTATTCAACTAATTTTTTTAAGTGAGTTCACAATATGTATAGAGGAGAGTGGGGCTCCATGATACACTTTTGACTTTTGCATGATACACTTTTGACAATTTTTTAATAAGTTTTTTTTTTTAAGGCAATTGGTTTAAATGTTAGAATAAATTTATGCCAACAAAATTAAATTTAATGATTATCAAAAGATAACAAGTTAAACTTGTGAGACTATTTGAAGTAAAATTTTGTATCAAAGTACCCACTAATGAGGTACCTTGATACAAACTATGAGCATCATTGAAAAAGTAAATAAAAAGTATAAAACTTAAAGAGCAGATTTTTACTTTGAAGACAAACAAATTAACAATTATAACCCAATTAATGCATTCAATGGTCCAAATTACATTTCAAAAGACCAAATAATATACCATTTTAAATGTCATTATTAAACGCCAATAGATAATGGCTTTGTATCAAAATTGGATCTCCTAGTTTTATTTACATAAATCTCTTACAAATAAACTGTAAATTTATAAAAGAATTGATTTTCAGAACTATTTTTAGCACAATGGAGTACTATTTTACAGTTTAAGGGCCCTTCACAATGCTGTATCAAGCTACCCCATCCTTACTAATAGAAAACAATTGCTTTATTTTTAGCAACAACTTGTTTTTCAATAGTTTTGTTTAATCAAGTAAAGATCTTATGGATTATAGTTTACAAAATTTTACTACCAATAGACACATTGAATAACATACCTTAAAACTTAGCAACTTTAAAAATAATAATTTACTTTGTCATAAAAAAAAAACACAAAATTCGACCCGTCGCAGGCCTAATGATATCAAATGAGATAATTTTTTTTTCAAAACATAACTCTAGTAGTAACAGTTTTACCATGTGAAAGTGGTTGTAACAACTCGTAATATGCCTTCACAATTACAATGTTTCATGGTATCTCATGTATCATGGTGCCCCACTCTTCCCTACATTTAAAAACAATTTAGTGTACTTATTATGCCTTGTTTACACAATTATGTATACACTATTTCTTATTAATCGATTGTTCAACTATTATGTATTAAATAACAATTATAGTTTGTATCATATTTTTATATTATTTTTATAATACTATTACTTGATTATATCTTTACTAATACTTTAATAATAACTGACCATGGTAATATTGTGTTGAGTTGTTTATATCAAGTTTTTATGTGGCTTCATAACAATAATAATTGTTTATACCATGTTTAAATTTCCAAAACCTATTTCATGTTCCTTGGGGTCACAATAGCTTTAAAAAACGTGATACAAACTTGGATGGGGGAAAACAATGAAAAAAAATTATTAGACATTTTGTTTGGTATTTTCAATATTTTAACATAGCATTTTTTTCAATATTTTAACATGGCATTTTACCAGTATTATTAGGATTTACAGATACACTTCAAAAAAATGGTTAAGTAAAAGTAAAGACCATCAATTGCTTATTTCTAATCATTTGTTCAAAACTTCATATTTAATTAAATAATGTTAATACATGTTCTAACATTGGTCTAGATAAGAGTTTAGTTGTCAAATTAGAAAAACTTTAGAAAAATTTTTGAAAAGCATCTATTTAGTAGGTTGTTTGCTTAACCAGTGTGAGCAGCCACTTCGCCATGTTATATCTTAAATAGATGGAAAAACAAATGACCCTAAAAAAATAAACAACATTTAATTCAGTTTGTTCCCATAGATTCTGAGATTGCATGTTTATACCAACATTGTTTGTGATTACAGACCAGTTTTTGAGTATACTAGTATATCATTGGAAGAAAGAGTATGCTAACAAGGAACCTGGCTCAGTTTGCCGTGCATGATGGCTAACTCTTGCTTTAAGAATTTTGATGGTTTATGCAAGAACTGAGATACCTATACATGATTTAAACTGTATCACAAAGTAACTGTACATAATCCAGATTTAGTGTCCTATGTGGTTTGTTGCAAAAGGTTCATGGCACTACAATAATGTACCAAGACTTCTTTACAAAACAATACATTTGGTCTTAAAACAAAATTCAAAAGGTTGTATTAAAAATTTTTCTAAATAAATATGCTATGCAAACTGGTAATAAACTCTTAATAATCTCCCAAAAAATTCCCAATTGATAGAAAGAGCTGTAAAACTCAAATCTGAAGCTTCTAAAAATGTTTACGGATGGCTAAATATACATAACTTCATTCTAGCTAAAAACCAACTGAAATCAAGAGAAATGCAAAAAAGTCAGAATATTCCTTCATAGAAATTTTACAAATGTTACAAATATTAAAATTAAAAATTTTTCTAAGACTGACAATTAAGACAGAAAAAAAAAATTATAAAAACAAAGAATTCATTTAAAAGAAAATAAGTTTTTAAACAAAAACCTTTGAAGTTGCGTGGTTAAATATATGTTCCTGTGCATGGTAAAAAGCCTCAAACAGAGTCAGCACAGCACATGTTTAGACAGTGACTTAATAAGCAATTATATTGATACAAGTGTTTTAATTTTAAAGAAATTCAAAGAATTTTTTTTTAAATTTTCTATTTATTTATTCTTTTTAAAATTTTCTATTCTATTTATTTAAAAAACTATACGATATTTTTTATAAATCATGTCAACTTTATTTTAAAAAATGGTATTTTTTTACTTGTGGTTCTTTATTTTCTAGAAAATTCTTACAGATACTATTATGGAATAATAAATAGTTAAAAACTACATAATAATAATAATTCTATTTTAAAAACATAATTTTTTTACTAGTTATTTTTTGTTTTTTTGTTTTAAAAAAAAAACTGTAGTTTTCAAATAACTTTTTTATTAAACCTGCTATGCAATATAGTGTTTATTAATTATAATTGTCATAAAAAGTTTAAGAGGATTTATTTAGAAATGGTTTATTTTTAAAGTGGCATATACCTTCACCAGCTTAGTGGATGCACAGCTCTCAGTGCTACTATCTTAACATACACATAGGTTTAAATCCATTGCTCAGTAAAAGAATTTTTGGGATTTTTTACATCTTGCCACATTATCAAATACAAAACAAAATAGTATAAAAACAACTTATGATTGCTAGAAAATTTCAAACTGTTTTCTTATATTATACGTATATTATACACGTGTATCACAATCAACGTACTCAAAAAAAAATTTATTAATTTTTAACTTGTAGAAACATTTTTTAAATTAACTTAAACAAAAAAAATTTCTAGGTTTATTAAGTTGTTAATGTATTTTTGTCTAGACTTAGTCATCACTGTTTGATTGCTGTGAGCTGGAAGTAAATCTTAAATCTGATTTCTTTTTTCTGTAACTTGTTGTGGCTGGGAAACTTGGAGCCTAAAAAAAAACTTTTTTTTGCTAATGATTATGACAATATTGTTGATATTCTTGTGATGTACAAAACTATTAGTGAGCCTTAAACTTAATATCTACTTTACCTCTATAAATCTCTTATTCATCCTTGTATGGAATACTGTTGTCATGTTGGCATCTTCTAATGAGGCCCTATCTCTTTTAATATATGTATTGCTGAAGTGACATCATTAATAATATATTGTTTATATTTAAATAATAAAAAATTACATCATGTTTGATTACATATTATTTCTATTTTAGAGCAATATTTTGTCTAATATAGTATATGCCATTATCAAACTCAAAAAAATCTTCAACAAATTCATAAAATTTTAATGAAAATGATGTCATTGCAACACAACAGATTCAGACTTATTTAGTTTAACAAAAACTGGTCTCCAATGGCGCGTCATCACTAAATTACAATTGCACAGTCTGCCAAAAATAGCAACTATTTATGGGTTATGTATAGACATATGATACATGTTTATAGGGGTTTTTGGAGCCAAGGTATTCATTTTCGAGTTTGGAGTGGTCATGACCACTTTAAGGGTTTAAAAAGGGTGTCATTTTAGGGTTTAAAATGGGTGGTCATGGGATGTATCAATTGTATGTTTAAATATAGGTTTTTGCAGTCAGAGAATTCAAATCAGGGCATATTTGGTCTTCAGGAGTGATCATGACCACTCAAGTAGTCATTTTAGGGATGGTCAAGGTCCTGGAATATCCTGATAGCTTTTCTATTAAATGGGACATGTTGTTTGTCTAATTATAGGTAATTAGATCAGAAAGTTTAAATCTGGACTTACTTGGGGGTGTTCATTACCATAAAAGTGGTCTTTTAGGGGCAGTCAAGGGTAGTTCTGGGATCTTCCAATGGTTTTTTAATTATATGGGACAGTTTTATACCTAAGTGTAAGTAATTGAGTTTTGGGAATTCAAATCTGGGCATATTTGATTTCCAGGAGTGATTATGATCGCACAAGTGGTCATTTTAGGTATGGTTATTTGGCCTCCTCAGGTTGATTGGAGTCTTTGAATATTAGGGTGTATGAAATGATTATTTTTCACAATATACTGTTTTTCCATTTTTTGACGGGTTACATTGTTTTTTTGTTTTTTTAATTCACCTACCCAAGGCCGATAAGGCCACTACAGATAAGGAGGCTACTTGTGGTTATAACCCTCTCTTGACTCTATAACTCTAAAATACAAACCTCGTCAAACAAGGCCGCTGCGCGGAGAAACAAGTTGAGCACGGTACTACCAGGGACGTGGTGAGGATCGAACTCGGAACCTCTCGCTTATAAAGCAAGCGCTCTACCATGACACCACTACCGCATAAATAAACAAAACACATTTGACCCATTTAAAGTACAATATTCCAAGTGAAAACATATTAGAAAAGTTGTTAAGACAATATCAAAATTAAAAGTAGATGATGTAATTTTCTCATTTTCAACACAGCGAAAAATTAAAAATCCTTTTTTCTTGTTAAGAATCATAAATTTCTCTTAACTAAATTTAAACCGTTCTTTTTACATAAATAAAAACTCTTTGCATATATAAATACAAATAATACATTTTCTCTTAATATAAATAAATATGTACATTAAAAAATATAAATAAAAATGTACATTACAAGATATAAATAAAATGTACATTAAAAAATGCTTAAACGTAACAAAAATAATCACTTATAAAAAAACTATAAACAAAAATCATAATTGTTATAGAATGTTCCACAACATTCTGCAACAATCAATTTAAAATTGATATTAAAATTAATATAAATCAGATAGCTTAAAAGTAGAAAAAAATTTTATCAGCTGTAGAGTGCTGGGTGTCTCTATTGTTTCACCAACATAACTCACACCACATGTACAATCTAACTGATAAACCCCCATAATCTAACTGATAAACAACTATATGCATGCTTATTTTTTATATGCATAATTTTTTTTTATATGCATGCATTATGGATTTATTGCAACATAAAAGGTTAAGTAATTACCAAAAAGCAATACTTTTATACCTAAAAAACTCTCTTTTAAGTATAATGCTTAATTTCAGTATCCACAGCAGTATGATAATTTTTCTAGAGTCCATCAGCTGGATTTTTGTATTTTATGATAAATTATAATTTTTGGTGATATTTGAAAATTGCTTGTAAGAAAGTCTATTTTAGGAAAACACATTAACAAGACACACAATTTAATTCTTAATATTCTGTTCTGAACATACTTTAGGTGCTCTCGAAAGAAAACCTTTTAAAATATATATATTTACATATATTTGCTATATTTGGTAAAATTAAAGAGCGTATTTATTTAGAAAAATTCACACAGCTTTAAGTTAACAGCTTTAAGTTGATTGTAATAGCTTTAACATAAATAAAATAGCTAACTTTAATCTATAAATTATCTATAATTTAATATAATACAATCTATAATTTAATCATATTTAATTTATAAATTCCAACCTCCCCCCATTCAAATTACAAAAGCAATATTTATATAAAAACAAAAATAATTTATGAAATTGAAAATAAATTTAAAAAAATACATACTGCAATTGAAACTTTTTGCTTGGTATTAACCCAGCTAAACCTTGTTGGTCACCATTAACATTGCGAGCCTAAAAAGTTGGAGACATACATAAAAAACAAAAAAATGTAAAACACAAACTTATAAGTATGTAAATAACAAAAAAATTGATTTTGAAATTTCTATAGTAAAAAAAAAAAATTAAAAATTACCTGCCACCAATCAGGATCCGCTTGATTTATTATTTTTAATAAATCACCTTTTACAAAAGGTAAACCTAACTCAGGACAAGGAAGATATTGATCGTCTTTTGGGTCGTAATCAAATAAGGCTTTCAAAAATACTCCTTCTTCAAATTGTGTATCTTTATGAACAGAAGTTGGCAGAAGTACAAAAGTTATAGTTCCTTCAAGCTCAGATAACAATTCAACAACTTCATCAATATTTTTTCCCTTAACTGATTGATTGTTTATCTCTAGAATTTCATCTCCTTCGTGTAACAGTTCTAAAATTAATATACAATATGACAATAGTAATTATTTTCCAAAATTTGAATCAAATCGGATGATATTTAAGGGTTGCCATGTTTTGTCACATTTTGGAATGAGGTTAAAAAAGTAAAAAAAAATCATTTTTTTAATTATTTATTATCAATTATTTATTATTATGTGGTGGATTGTGGATGTTTAATGTTAAACAAACAATAATATAGTACTGTACTACTATGTAATTACACTAGGCAATAATAGATCAATCATTTTCATCATTCAACAGTCATCTTCATCAGGGTAGACTTTGATGCAACTGGAAATTCCTTCCGGTGAAGATCAACCAATCGAAGAAGAAACTGCTTTTGGTTTTCATCTTTTGTAACGCTTTTGTTGAAGGATGTTATAAGTGCTATGCCTCATTCCGCACAATCGTTGACGACCTTTATTTGCCGAACCTTATGCTTCATTTCAAGATATGTTAAATCCATTTCCCACTCTGAAGATTCTTTCATTAAAAATGATTCAGCTTTTTCTTTGCCATTCTTAAAAACTAGATTTAAAAGTTCTGCAGTGCGTTGTGTAACAAAGGAAGACAATGTACTGTGACAATTGAATGTGGCAGCATTAAGTCTTTTGAGAGATTTCTGTTTTGGCTGTTGTTTCAGGTTGTTTGCCATGTCTCTCTTGGTTTGTTGTCAACACAGGAATCAAAGAAAGCCAATCCTATTAGATGTTCAGAAAAATACCACAGGTAGCAATGAAAAGCTTTTGCTGCATTAATTGCAATTGGATATTCTTGAATTCGTTGAAGAAGCTTGGCATCATTGAATGGTGCTCGTTCAGCCAACGGAGCTTCATTCCAAAACTGTCCATATATAAATGCCACAAAAGACTTATGTCTGTTATTCCTTTCTTATCCTTTGCAGTAATAACAAATTGATCCTGAAACAAATATATCTTCATACAATATATAGCATCCAACGTGCATTGTGTGTTGCACCTGGTGCCCGAAACTTTACATTCAACTCCGGTGTTGCATTTGATCCTCCAAGAAAAATAAGGCACAAATTCAAGAGTTTTAAGTAATCATCCCTGGGTTATTGACCTTTAATTGTTTCACCATAATACAATACCATTTCTTCACGGAAATTGAGAAAAAAATTACAGTTATACAACTCGTCATTCCCTATAATGAACACCTCCTTGTTGATTGCTAGCCATTGCTTCTAGAAACGGTTAAAAATTCCAACTTAAGGCCCTCCACTGCTTCCAAATGCAGTCATGAAAATGGTGGAAAGCATGACTTCAAAGACATGGTGTCTGCATGCTATCCATATAAGATTACGGTCAAGATTCTGCTCTATTATTGTGCAGGCACCAATGTTAAACCCAGTGTTAGATGAAGTAGTGTCAAAAACCAGTCCCTGAACAAGTTCTTCCAATTTCCAATATTTAAGAGCCTTCATGCAAGCATCAACCTGTTGCTCACCTGTACCTCGATCAATCTTTGGAACGCCCAGCAATTTTTCCACCCCACCACCAGTCATAAGGATGGCAATTAATCCATTTTTTTTGACCACCAGTGATATCAGGTAAGAGCTTTCCATCCCAATGCAGAAGAAGTAGACCATCAGGAGAGAAATCAACCTTGCCAGCTGTAGTCAGCGCTTCACGAACAGATTGCCTTTCTCTGCGGATTGTGCTGTACGACAATGATAAATCTTTTAGAGAGTGACCAAGAGCCTGAGCAACTGTTCCAACCACGAAGAGTGCACTGCGATCAGAAATATCAACACGATCAAGAGACGACACAACATTATTTGTTAGAACTTTCATCTTCTTTTTCGTTGAACCACTTGTGCTCAGTGTGCTGGAAGCGGAAGGAGTCTGATATTCATCATCATCCAAGGAACTTGAGCTACTTTCACTCACAATGTCAACTGCCGATGAAGAAGAAATGAGTTCTGTTTTTTCCATCAGTTTCGCTTTACTGCTTTGACGCCTCAATTCCATTTTAGTTTCTCGGACTCGTTTCCGTGCCTCCCTAGCTGTTAAAATCCAATCAATTTCTGCCATGCTACAACTTAATGGATCTTCTTGCTGCTGATGTAAAAATGCTTTATCTTCATCGTTTTTCATAACTTCTGATGCATTTTTGGTTGATATATCAAAAAGTTCTTCAAGGTCAGCATGGAAAACTCCTTCTTTCATTTGACAGCTGTCCAATTTTGATGGTCGCTGTTTTTTCAGCAACAGATATTCGTCATAAAGTTTTTTTAACTTTCTTTCTGCATTGTCAATTCTTTGAGTAAGAAAGTGAAAAAAATGTATTTGCAAAATTTGAGAGAATCACAATATTTTACCAATCGTTAATTCATCTTATAAAACATAGCAACCCCTAAAATTGCTTCTTTTAGTCTAATTTTTGGTACACATGATCCAAGGTAATAAAGGAACACAGACAACCTTGAGGAGAATGCTTTTTATGAACTTTTTTTTTCTATTACAATCTGAATCACCCTAATGTACACACACACATACAAGCTTTGGCAGGAGTAAATGAGTGTACAAGCTATAAATAGCCCATCTAAACTCGTCTTAGCCAGTTACATGGGCTGCCCACCTAGATAGACTTGCACTAGCTTTTTTGAAAAACTAAAGTTACTATGCTTTGATGAAATTTATTTTCATTCTGAAATTTTATTTTGTTGATTCTTCATGCCAGGTATAGTAAACAACAACAAAACAACAACAAGATATTTATTTTCCTCAAAATTTACAATATAATTACAATAATATATTATTATTAATAATAATAATAATAATAATAATAATAATAATAATAATAACAACAAAAACAAAAATAATAAGAATAAGAGTATCTATAATACTATAAATGACAAAATCAAAATATAATTATTAAGAATAAATATAAATAAATGATTGAGGAAGGAGTCACTCATGCAGAATCCTGATCAAAGGAGTGACACCATATATATCAAGGAGTTAATAATGATAAAAAATTAAAATAATTTTTTTTAGAATTTGTTTTAATTTATTTTGTTTTAAATAAAGAAATGAAGATAAATTATTTTGAAATTTTAACTTTTTAAACTCATTCATAATGTACACAAGACTTCGATTCCATTCACTGATGTGTAATTGAACACTTACCATACCTCAAAGTTTTGTAGGGAGGTACATTTAGTTATCCATTATTGATGTCTCTAGTTAAATGTGAATGTATAAATCGAGTTTCAGAGAAGAAGGTTGTAATAGAAGAAGTCAAAAACAAAAAGAAGATTAGCAAATTTAACTAATGCTGACAAGGTAGGAATTTTAAGTTTTTTGAAGAATTTTGAAGTTTCTGTATTATGGAGTTAAAATTAAATATTTGGATTGGCGCTGAGCTAATAACAATTTATTAACATTTGTCCCAAACTTGACAACAGCAGATGAGAAGAGATTGAAAAATTGCAAAATACAGATTCTTAACGGTAGTTTTATCAAAACAATGGCAAAATATTGAAAGCATGTCATCAGCTCGATTAAGTTTTTTACAAAGTGCGCCTATATGAAAATTCCATGAGAGGTTCGAACCTATAAAAATACCAAGATATTTAACAACGTGTGTTGGATATAAATGTCTATTATTAATTTTAATTTTTGTATAAAATTTTTTGTCTTGGAGATAAAAAAATATTAGTTCAGTTTTTTCCAAGTTCAGAGAAATTAAGTTTGCATTTAGCCAATGAACTAAACTTTAAAGGTCTAAGTTTATATTCTTACACAATGAATGATGAGACTTACTAATATGCAAGATGTTAGTATTATCAGCAAACAGATGGACTGATGAGAAGTTGACAGAGTTATTTAGATCATTAATATAAATCAAAAACAATAAAGGGCCAAGAACAGAACCTGGGGAACACCACAAACTATGTGTTTGTTATTTGATTTGTAACCATTAATGCTAACAAACTGCTTTGGATTTGAATAATAAGATTGAAACCAGTTACAAGCAACTCCTCGGATTCCGTAATAATCAAGTTTAGAAATTAAAATGGTATGATTAATGGTATTGAACGCTATTTGTAAGTCGAAAAAAACACCACATATGAAATGACCAGTATCCAGTGCCTTTTTTATTTTTTCGGTTATACTTATTAAAGCGTGGCAAATAGAGTGTCTTGATTGAAATCCAAACTGAAATTCATTTAAACAGTTAAAGGAATTCAAAAATGAGTATAATCAAAAGTACATTAGTTTTTCAAGGGCTTGCTAATGTTAGAAAGAATTGAAAATGGTCTATAGTTAATACATGAGAGCTTTGAGCCATTTTTGTATAGTGGAATTACACAAGATAATTTCAAAATTTAAGAAAGAGATTAAATAGCTTAGAGAGAATATGAGAAAATTCAGAATTAAAATCAATAAGAATGTTTGTGGGGATGCTGTTTGGACCTATTGATTTTCTAGGTTTTAATTTAGATATAAGTGATGAGATTTCAGAATGGTTTGTTGGACATATTAGTAAACTATGAAGATTTAATATTTTTATAAGATTTTTATAGCTAATGTAAGATGAGTGAATTTTAGAATTAAGTTTATGAGCTACATTTGTAAAAAAGTTGTTGAATTCTTCGCAAACTAGAGTTAGTTCAGTTATGTATGTTTTGTTAACTTGTAAGCAATTTAGAGGTACATTATTGACATTTTTGACATTTATAAGACTTTTTATGCCTTTCCAGGTCTCACGAAGATTTTTTATATTTTCTAAAAAGAATTTTTTGAATGTATTTTTTTTACTCATTTCTACTAGATCATATTTATAGCGTTTAAAGATAGTTTTTAGTTTAACTATATTTTTTGGATCTTTTATCCTTAACATTTTCTCTTGAATAAGATTTCGAACATAAATTGATTTTATTATTTCTTGAATTGACGCTTGTAGCTCTTGGCACATGACAATCAAACAACAATGTTGTTTGAGAAATAAACGCTTAAAAACTGGAGTTAACATCATTTTTATTGGTAATGTCATTACAATCAACTTTTAATAATTCAGATTTAAATATTTCTTTATTATAATTTTTAAAGTTCCTGAGGTATAAATTATGATTGCGTGGTATAAATAATTTGTTGAAATTAGGACAAACAAGAAATTGAGGAAGGTGGTCAGAAATAGAAGCTGTTTGATTTCCTGAAATAATTTGGTTAGTGGTTTCATTTGAAAAAATATTGGCATAAGATTATTGGCTCAAGAAGATTCGGTTGGTGTGTGCTCAAAATTATAATTTTGAATAATAATTGGATGTGTGGAAGGAGATTCTTTTTTTAATCTTGTTTCTGTAATTCCAATATTGCTAAATTCAAAACTAATTAATGATAACAATATGTTCAGATCTTCAAAGTGCTTTTGTAAAAAGGATATGTTTAAATGGAAAAAGGACAGAGTTTGTGATGTCAAAGTTATAGGAACAAAATTTATTAATGCTATAATATTGACAATCTACATCAAAAGATGAACAGTTTTCCTATTCAGAAACTGAAGCATGTGATGTAACTAATTTATTAAATTGAGTATAGATTTTATTCAATCCCGATGCTGGAAAGAGTTTAGTTGATAAAGGCAAGTCATCAGTTATAATAATTTTATTTGAAGAGAAGAGTATTTTAAATTCATTATCAGATACATCAGTCAATGGAAAGACACCTTTGGTACAATTTACACACAGCCATTATAAATTGTACCCATGATCATAAAGCCAGCTACATTTTGAATGAGTCCAAAACAAACATACATCACATTGAGTTGCAAAGCAACTTACACTAACTTTTTTTTGTACATGCAGTGTATACTCCCCTAAAATTAGAGGTCATAGTAAAATTAATGAGAAAGATAAAAGAAGAAAATTTGCAAAATTTAGAAGAAAGCTTGAAGTTGTTAAGTTTTAAAAGAAAAGAAAAGAAAAGAAAATAGTAATGAAAATAACAATGAAAAATATTAAAGATATAATATTATAAATAGTAATTATAATAGCAACAATTATAATAGTAATAATAATATTTTCTGTAAAAAATTTTGTAAACTAATGAAAAAATTAATATAAAATAATATTTATAATAATAAAACATATTATTTTTTAAAATAATATTTGAATAATAAGTAATATTATATCACTAACTAAAAATAAGAATATATAACTATAAAAAAATAAGAATATATAATTATAAATTAAATGAAAATTGTATAAAAATTATATCTAGTATTATAAATTAAATAAAAATTGTACAAAAAGTAAAAATTTTAATTGTAATAAATGTTTTTTTAGCGATAAAAAGACAGAAAAAAAACTTGCAATTGCTTTTATATTTAATTTTTATTTAATAATTTAGTAATTAATTAAATAATAAATATATAAAAAAATACTCAAATGTTAAAATATAATCAATTGCTCCTATAAAACAACAGTATATAAAAAACTGTTTTACATCATGTAGTTGTTTTATAAAAACGAATAATCTTAATTTTATTATTAAAAAAATTCCAATCATTTTTTTTTTCTTTGTGAACGAAATTGTATATAAAAAATTCTACAATTGCTTTATTAACAAGTAGGAAAGTGACAAATCATTTTAAAAGACTTTGGTAATTAAACTTCGGATAGTTTAATTACCAAATAGATAACTTGTAAAGTGGAGATGTTTTTCGAAGTTAAATTGCAGCCTTTATCTTTTGCTCAGAGTTACTAGTGTGCGCTCTTCTTAATGAGTTTTTGTTATTATGTTTTTGTTTTGATTTTGTTTCTCGATTTTTATTGGGACTTTATTCTTTTATTCTCCAGTTTTATCAGTTGTATAATCAGATTTTTGTTGAGTTTATTCCAGATATAGTCAGACTAATAATTTGCAAGCAACGCAAAAAATGGTGGAAAAATAACCTTTGCAACCACCATGTTTCTTTATTCAAGCATCTTGACGTTTGCTTAAAAAATTTTGCAATGATTGTAGCAATTTTGCAAGATCTATTTGAGTATTAATATATTGTCTTATTAAAATAATGGAATAAAATAATGGAATAAAATAATGGAATAAAATAATAAATAATAAATTTTCTATTGCACTTCTTTAGTTGATTCATTTTTATTGCGCTTTGTAATTTAAATTAAATTTTAAAAATTTAACCGTGATATTTCTAAGCTATAAAGATATAGTGACAAGTATATTAAAAAATTTTTTTAAATAAACCTTAAATTTTTTTTAAATTAAACCTTTACAATTGTTTTTGTTTAGACTAAAATTTTAATTATTACTATCATTTCCCTTCAATTTACTATCATACTCTTTTATGAACTTGCAATTGATTTTATATTCTTTTTGGAAATATATAGGAAATATAAAGGAGTAAATATATGTTATGTTGATGTGATATGTAAGTTAAAATTTGAGACAACCTAATTTTAAATTAGATTACCTCAAATTTTATATAATATAGGCGTGTATAAAAAAAAGCATTATATGAATTTTAAAAAAAACAAATCTTTTTTACATTTTTTTATGAATAGAACCAATAGAAGGGTATTAAATGCAGTATTATTTTATATATCAGGTTAATTGCTGTAAAATATCTTTAAATGTATTAAATATATAGCAAGTATAAAAAATAAAATAAAATATGAAGAAATCATATAGTATTATTTTTATCATACAAAAGAAATATATATAGTTATAAATTATTTATAAATATTCATTTTACATAAATTAGCCTAAAATATCTTCAATTTCAAAATCGAACACAGTTTCTTCACTTTCACTTGATTCAGATGTTTCCATTCACTTTCACTACTTAAACTATCGTAATCAATGTCGTCTTTTTTGTCATTTAGTATTGTAGCAGGTTGAATTATTGGAAATACAAATTATTACTAAAATTATTTTTGTAAAAATTTATACTATAAAATAATTTATAATGTAAAAATCGATTAGCAGTCTGTTGATTATAAATGAGATATTCAATTTTTAATAACGGTAATTATTAAAAAAGCAAATGACAAACTCATCATATGACAAACTAGCTTATCAATCAAATAAGCAAAAAGTGTGATTATACAAAAAAGAATTTGTCTTTATTATCTAACAGTTCTTATTGTATAAGTTTACAAATTTCCAAAGAATACTGAAAACCTGGACTATTATGTTAAATTCTTTTGCAACACATGCATATTTTGCCTGCTTTTTAACATACTATTCATTTATCTTTTAACATAACACAGAATAATATGGAACAGTAATAGCTCTTTGGAATAACTTGTTTGATTTTTATTTTTACATCAGAATATTCAAAAATTATCTTTTTTAATAATTTTTTCAGCATATCCTGAATGAAATAGTTTCATTTTTAACTTGTAAAACAAACAGTTTTACAAAATTACATCATTTGAGAAGTTTTTAAAAAAATAACTAAACAAAAACATAAAAATATTTAAATTTATTTTTACCAAAAATTTATATTTTGCACGGGCTTTATTTTGCCCATGTAAACTGATTTGTACAGATGTGGAGGCAGACGCGGGCTATAGCCCACTATTTTTGCTGAAGCCTGCACATATATGTATATATATATATATATATATATATATACATATATATATATATATATATGTATATATATATATATATATGTATATATATATATATATATATACACACACACACATACATATATAAATACATTCATGAATACATACATACGTACAAGCATACACGCATACATACATAGAGACATACATACATATATACATACATTTATACATATATATATATATATATATATATATATATATATATATATATATATATATATATATATCTGCCCTATGAAAAGAGATTGCAGAATAACAAATGTAATTTATAAATGCATTGCATCATTCGCAAACACACCCAACAAAACATATATAGGTTGTATTCCTTCGTAATCTTTTAGTATTTTTTAGTATTATTTTGTTTTAAATTAAAGTGTAATATGTTTCTCGTCTTGTACAGGAACTTTTGCTGTTTTTGCTGTTTATATTTTTGTACAGGAACTTTTTCCGCACCCTATATACATATATATACAGTGGCAGAAAAAAGTCATGTGTCCAGTAAATTTTTAATAGAATTTCTTGCTTGATAAAACAGAAACACCAAACAATCACTCTATATTTGCACAGTGTTTCCCTTTTTCATAAACTACAGTAAATAGTTAGTTGAGAAGAAGAATTACTAATACTTAGTATGTCCACCCTTATTTAAACACAGCTGTTCACTTTGTGGAGACATAGACTCAATAAGATCTTGAAGATGCTGTGGAGTGATGTTATTCTAAGCATTTTGCAGCAAGTTCTAAAGTTCATCCTGATTGTGTGGTTTTTTACCCCTGATTGCCCTGAACAGGATTTCCCATACATGTTTAATGGGATTCATATCTGGGCTTTGGGCTGATCATTCCATTCGCTTAACCCCCTTATTATGTAAGAAATTGCACACTTGCTTAGCTTTATGGTAAGGTGCATTATCATGTTGGAAGATAAAAGAACCTCTTCTGCCATAAAGCTCTCTGGCTGAAGGTAGCATGTGATTTCTTAACGCTTGAAGGTATTGGTGTTGCCTCGGTAATGGTACAAATGACCAACCCCATGCCAGGATTTGTATCCCCAAACCATTAGAGATCCACCACCATGTTTTACAGTGGGAGCTATGCAATCAGGATGAAACCTCTCTTCTTCTTCTCACAATTATCCTATTTACTCCACAAAAGACCTGGAATGAAATTTTGTCCCTCCACAGCACTTTTTTCCAATCTTCTAAAGTCCAGCCTCAATGAGCAGTTACAAAGTCAAGCCTTTGGTGACAATGTAAGGCTGTAAGAACTGGCTTCTTCACAGCTAAATGAGCTTGAAGCCCCACTTTTTGTAGCCTAATGCAGACAGTTCTATCTGTAATATTAACATCATGATGATCAGGCATTAAAGATGGATTTCAACAGCAGAAGGTCGCCAGTTCTCCAAACTGAGGTGCACAATTGTCTGATCTTCTCGAGGTGTTGTCTTCCTCTGCCATCTGCTTCTAGATCGATCTTTTACTTCTCTTGTTTTCCTGTACTTCAACATTATTCTTGTCACTGTGTTCTTTGAAACCTTTATCTCTGATGCAACTTTGCTATAACTTTTGTGACTGTAGTAACTTTAGCTACAATCATCATTAGCTCCTGACAAGACAGTTTCTTATTTCCAGGCATACTTGTAAAATTGACTGATGAATTTATTAATTTTTAGTATGTAGATAAAATAAAACACAAGAATAGCCCAAGACAGTATTAAAACAGCACATAAATGTAAATAACAAAGTAAAATCATTAATTATTAATCATAACACACATAAATATCTAATAATAATTATTGTGCAACATACGAAAAACAACATTATGGTCAGTACAAACACTACACAATATCAATCAATGTATCTCAATACTAAGAATGCTACACTGTACAAAAGTGACTAATGTGCGCAGACTGATCATTTAAATTAATAAAATTAAAAGAATTCACTACATTT